>NC_034195.2:48171472-48268972 GCF_002021735.2 Oncorhynchus kisutch
AGGGATAGAGGGATGGTGGGATAGAGGGATGGTGGGATAGAGGGATGGAGGGATAGAGGGATGGTGGGATAGAGGGATGGTGGGATAGAGGGATGGTGGGATAGAGGGATGGATACAGGGATAGAGGGATGGAGGGATAGAGGGATGGATACAGGGATAGAGGGATGGAGGGATAGGGGGATGGATACAGGGATAGAGGGATGGATACAGGGATAGAGGGATGGTGGGATAGAGGGATGGTGGGATAGAGGGATAGAGGGATGGTGGGATAGAGGGATGGAGGGATAGAGGGAGGGATGGATACAGGGATAGAGGGATGGAGGGAGAGGGAGGGATGGATACAGGGATAGAGGGATGATGGGATAGAGGGATGAAGGAATAGAGGGATAAACGAATGGATGGATAGATGGAAGGAGGGATAGAGGGATAAAGGGATGGAGGGATAGAGGGATGGTGGGATAGAGGGATGGATACAGGGATAGAGGGATGGTGGGATAGAGGGATGGATACAGGGATAGAGGGATGGTGGGATAGAGGGATGGAGGGATAGAGGGAGGGATGGATACAGGGATAGAGGGATGGAGGGAGAGGGAGGGATGGATACAGGGATAGAGGGATGATGGGATAGAGGGATGAAGGAATAGAGGGATAAACGAATGGATGGATAGATGGAAGGAGGGATAGAGGGATAAAGGGATGGAGGGATAGAGGGATGGAGGGATAGAGGGATGGTGGGATAGAGGGATGGATACAGGGATAGAGGGATGGTGGGATAGAGGGATGGATACAGGGATAGAGGGATGGTGGGATAGAGGGATGGAGGGATAGAGGGATGGTGGGATAGAGGGATGGTGGGATACAGGGATAGAGGGATGGATACAGGGATAGAGGGATGGATACAGGGATAGAGGGATGGATACAGGGATAGAGGGATGGATACAGGGATACAGGGATGGTGGGATAGAGGGATGGTGGGATAGAGGGATGGTGGGATAGAGGGATGGTGGGATAGAGGGATGGAGGGATAGAGGGATGGATACAGGGATAGAGGGATGGAGGGATAGGGGGATGGATACAGGGATAGAGGGATAGAGGGATGGATAGAGGGATGGTGGGATAGAGGGATGGTGGGATAGAGGGATAGAGGGATGGTGGGATAGAGGGATGGATACAGGGATGGATACAGGTATAGAGGGATGGTGGGATAGAGGGATGGAGGGATAGAGGGAGGGATGGATACAGGGATAGAGGGATGGAGGGAGAGGGAGGGATGGATACAGGGATAGAGGGATGATGGGATAGAGGGATGAAGGAATAGAGGGATAAACGAATGGATGGATAGATGGAAGGAGGGATAGAGGGATAAAGGGATGGAGGGATAGAGGGATGGAGGGATAGAGGGATGGTGGGATAGAGGGATGGATACAGGGATAGAGGGATGGTGGGATAGAGGGATGGATACAGGGATAGAGGGATGGTGGGATAGAGGGATGGAGGGATAGAGGGAGGGATGGATACAGGGATAGAGGGATGGAGGGAGAGGGAGGGATGGATACAGGGATAGAGGGATGATGGGATAGAGGGATGAAGGAATAGAGGGATAAACGAATGGATGGATAGATGGAAGGAGGGATAGAGGGATAAAGGGATGGAGGGATAGAGGGATGGGAGGGATAGAGGGATGGTGGGATAGAGGGATGGATACAGGGATAGAGGGATGGTGGGATAGAGGGATGGATACAGGGATAGAGGGATGGTGGGATAGAGGGATGGAGGGATAGAGGGATAGATGGATGGATACAGGGACAGAGGGATGGTGGGATAGAGGGATGGTGGGATAGAGGGATGGTGGGATAGAGGGATGGTGGGATACAGGGATAGAGGGATGGATACAGGGATAGAGGGATGGATACAGGGATAGAGGGATGGATACAGGGATAGAGGGATGGATACAGGGATACAGGGATGGTGGGATAGAGGGATGGTGGGATAGAGGGATGGTGGGATAGAGGGATGGTGGATAGAGGGATGGAGGGATAGAGAGATGGTGGGATAGAGGGATGGAGGAATAGAGGGATGGATACAGGGATAGAGGGATGGAGGGATAGAGGGATGGAGGGATAGAGGGATGGATACAGGGATAGAGGGATGGATACAGGGATAGAGGGATGGAGGGATAGAGGGATGGTGGGATAGAGGGATGGTGGGATAGAGGGATGGTGGGATAGAGGGATGGATACAGGGATAGAGGGATGGAGGGATAGAGGGATGGATACAGGGATAGAGGGATGGATACAGGGATAGAGGGATGGAGGGATAGAGGGATGGATACAGGGATAGAGGGATGGAGGGATAGAGGGATGGATACAGGGATAGAGGGATGGAGGGATAGAGGGATGGATACAGGGATAGAGGGATGGATACAGGGATAGAGGGAGGTATGGATACAGGGATAGAGGGATGGTGGGATAGAGGGATGGTGGGATAGAGGGATAGAGGGATGGTGGGATAGAGGGATGGAGGGATAGAGGGAGGGATGGATACAGGGATAGAGGGATGGAGGGAGAGGGAGGGATGGATACAGGGATAGAGGGATGATGGGATAGAGGGATGAAGGAATAGAGGGATAAACGAATGGATGGATAGATGGAAGGAGGGATAGAGGGATAAAGGGATGGAGGGATAGAGGGATGGTGGGATAGAGGGATGGATACAGGGATAGAGGGATGGTGGGATAGAGGGATGGATACAGGGATAGAGGGATGGTGGGATAGAGGGATGGAGGGATAGAGGGAGGGATGGATACAGGGATAGAGGGATGGAGGGAGAGGGAGGGATGGATACAGGGATAGAGGGATGATGGGATAGAGGGATGAAGGAATAGAGGGATAAACGAATGGATGGATAGATGGAAGGAGGGATAGAGGGATAAAGGGATGGAGGGATAGAGGGATGGAGGGATAGAGGGATGGTGGGATAGAGGGATGGATACAGGGATAGAGGGATGGTGGGATAGAGGGATGGATACAGGGATAGAGGGATGGTGGGATAGAGGGATGGAGGGATAGAGGGATGGTGGGATAGAGGGATGGTGGGATACAGGGATAGAGGGATGGATACAGGGATAGAGGGATGGATACAGGGATAGAGGGATGGATACAGGGATAGAGGGATGGATACAGGGATACAGGGATGGTGGGATAGAGGGATGGTGGGATAGAGGGATGGTGGGATAGAGGGATGGTGGGATAGAGGGATGGAGGGATAGAGGGATGGATACAGGGATAGAGGGATGGAGGGATAGGGGGATGGATACAGGGATAGAGGGATAGAGGGATGGATAGAGGGATGGTGGGATAGAGGGATGGTGGGATAGAGGGATAGAGGGATGGTGGGATAGAGGGATGGATACAGGGATGGATACAGGTATAGAGGGATGGTGGGATAGAGGGATGGAGGGATAGAGGGAGGGATGGATACAGGGATAGAGGGATGGAGGGAGAGGGAGGGATGGATACAGGGATAGAGGGATGATGGGATAGAGGGATGAAGGAATAGAGGGATAAACGAATGGATGGATAGATGGAAGGAGGGATAGAGGGATAAAGGGATGGAGGGATAGAGGGATGGAGGGATAGAGGGATGGTGGGATAGAGGGATGGATACAGGGATAGAGGGATGGTGGGATAGAGGGATGGATACAGGGATAGAGGGATGGTGGGATAGAGGGATGGAGGGATAGAGGGAGGGATGGATACAGGGATAGAGGGATGGAGGGAGAGGGAGGGATGGATACAGGGATAGAGGGATGATGGGATAGAGGGATGAAGGAATAGAGGGATAAACGAATGGATGGATAGATGGAAGGAGGGATAGAGGGATAAAGGGATGGAGGGATAGAGGGATGGAGGGATAGAGGGATGGTGGGATAGAGGGATGGATACAGGGATAGAGGGATGGTGGGATAGAGGGATGGATACAGGGATAGAGGGATGGTGGGATAGAGGGATGGAGGGATAGAGGGATAGATGGATGGATACAGGGACAGAGGGATGGTGGGATAGAGGGATGGTGGGATAGAGGGATGGTGGGATAGAGGGATGGTGGGATACAGGGATAGAGGGATGGATACAGGGATAGAGGGATGGATACAGGGATAGAGGGATGGATACAGGGATAGAGGGATGGATACAGGGATACAGGGATGGTGGGATAGAGGGATGGTGGGATAGAGGGATGGTGGGATAGAGGGATGGTGGGATAGAGGGATGGAGGGATAGAGAGATGGTGGGATAGAGGGATGGAGGAATAGAGGGATGGATACAGGGATAGAGGGATGGAGGGATAGAGGGATGGAGGGATAGAGGGATGGATACAGGGATAGAGGGATGGATACAGGGATAGAGGGATGGAGGGATAGAGGGATGGTGGGATAGAGGGATGGTGGGATAGAGGGATGGTGGGATAGAGGGATGGATACAGGGATAGAGGGATGGAGGGATAGAGGGATGGATACAGGGATAGAGGGATGGATACAGGGATAGAGGGATGGAGGGATAGAGGGATGGATACAGGGATAGAGGGATGAGGGATAGAGGGATGGATACAGGATAGAGGGATGGAGGGATAGAGGGATGGATACAGGGATAGAGGGATGGATACAGGGATAGAGGGAGGTATGGATACAGGGATAGGGGGATGGTGGGATAGAGGGATAGAGGGAGGTATGGATACAGGGATAGGGGGATGGTGGGATAGAGGGATAGAGGGAGGTATGGATACAGGGATAGAGGGATGGTGGGATAGAGGGAGGTATGGATACAGGGATAGGGGGATGGTGGGATAGAGGGATAGAGGGAGGTATGGATACAGGGATAGAGGGATGGTGGGATAGAGGAAAATAATGGCTTGGAAATAAAAATGGACACTGTGGAATAGATGGATGGAGGGATGGTGGGATGGAGGCATAGAGGGATGGTGGGATAGAGGGAGGGATGGATGGTAGGATGGAGGGAGGGATGGATGGTGGGATGGATGGAGGGATAGAGGGATGGAGGGAGGGAGGAATAGAGGGATAAAGGAATGGAGGGATAAAGGAATGGAGGGATAGAGGGATGGAGGAATAGAGCGATAAAGGAATGGAGGGAGGGAGGAATAGAGGGATAAAGGAATAGAGGGATAAAGGAATGGAGGGATAGAGGGATAGAGGGATGGAGGAATAGAGGGATGAAGGAATAGAGGGATAAAGGAATGGATGGATAAAGGAATGGAGGGAGGGAGGAATAGAGGGATGGAGGGTGGGAGGAATAGAGGGATAAAGGAATAGAGGGATAAAGGAATAGAGGGATAAAGGAATGGAGGGATAAAGGAATAGAGGGATAAAGGAAGAGGGATAAAGGAATAGAGGGATAAAGGAATAGAGGGATAAAGGAATAGAGGGATAAAGGAATAGAGGGATAAAGGAATAGAGGGATAAAGGAATGGAGGGAGGGAGAGGAATAGAGGGATAAAGGAATAGAGGGATGGATGGTGGGAGGAATAGAGGGATAAAGTAATAGAGGGATAAAGGAATAGAGGGATAAAGGAATGGAGGGATAAAGGAATAGAGGGATAAAGGAATAGAGGGATGGGGGGATGGAGGGATGGAGGGTGGGAGGAATAGAGGGATAAAGGAATAGAGGGATAAAGGATTAGAGAGATGGAGGGTGGGAGGAATAGAGGGAGGAATAGAGGGATAAAGGAATGGAGGGATAGAGGGATGGAGGGAGGGAGGGATAGAAAAGGAAATGGCTGGAGTGTGGCACATCTGTTGTGTGTTTGCAGATGGATCCACAGCAGCTGTGGTGGGCAGAGGACAGTGTTTACATTCAAAGCCCAAGAGAGGACCATCGACTCTCACAACAAATGCAATACACTGGCTTACTGGAGTGAAACCTCAAGATGAAACCTGTTCTCTTTGTGAAGGAATAGAGGCACAAATTGACGAATAGGATTCTAAAATGGCACCCTTTCAGTCCAACCAGAAAGCCTACTTTGTTTAACTTTTATACACGTTTGAAGGTGTGCTTTAGGGAAGTAAGATTTGGGCGTAATCATCATCTAGCTCTACATTCACGACATGATTCTACTTCTGCACAAAACTTAGTACACCTGAGGCAAAGTACAATATTCCCTCATAGATGTGCAATTTAGTATCAAACCTCAGCTGAAGGTAGGGGAGGGAGGAATGACAGTAGGGAGGGAGGAATAAGAGGGGGAGGGATGACAGTAGGGAGGGAGGAATGAGAGTAGGGAGGGAGGAATAAGAGGGTGGAGGGTGGAATGAGAGTAGGGAGGGAGGAATGAGAGTAGGGAGGGAGGAATAAGAGGATGGAGGGAGGAATGAGAGTAGGGAGGGTGGAATGAGAGTAGGGAGGGAGGAATAAGAGGAGGGAGGGAGGAATAAGAGGAGGGAGGAATGAGAGTAGGGAGGGAGGAATGACAGTAGGGAGGGAGGAATGAGAGGAGGGAGGGAGGAATAAGAGGAGGGAGGAATGAGAGTAGGGAGGGAGGAATGACAGTAGGGAGGGAGGAATGAGAGTAGGGAGGGAGGAATGAGAGGAGGGAGGGAGGAATGAGAGGAGGGAGGGAGGAATGAGAGGAGGGAGGAATGACAGTAGGGAGGGAGGAATAAGAGGAGGGAGGGAGGAATAAGAGGAGGGAGGAATGAGAGTAGGGAGGGAGGAATAAGAGGAGGGAGGGAGGAATGAGAGGAGGGAGGGAGAATAAGAGGAGGGAGGAATGAGAGTAGGGAGGGAGGAATGACAGTAGGGAGGGAAGATTGAGAGTAGGGAGGGAGGAATAAGAGGAGGGAGGGAGGAATAAGAGGAGGGAGGAATGAGAGTAGGGAGGGAGGAATGACAGTAGGGAGGGAGGAATGAGAGTAGGGAGGGAGGAATGAGAGGAGGGAGGGAGGAATGAGAGGAGGGAAGGAGGAATGACAGTAGGGAAGGAGGAATAAAAGGGTGGAGAGTGGAATGAGAGTAGGGAGGGAGGAATAAGAGGAGGGAGGAATGAGAGTAGGGAGGGAGGAATAAGAGGAGGGAGGGAGGAATAAGAGGAGGGAGGGAGGAATAAGAGGAGGGAGAAGTGACAGTAGGGAGGGAGGATTGAGAGTAGGGGGGAGGAATAAGAGGAGGGAGGGAGGAATGAGAGGAGGGAGGGAGGAATAAGAGGAGGGAGGAATGAGAGTAGGGAGGGAGGAATGACAGTAGGGAGGGGAGGAATGAGAGTAGGGAGGGAGGAATGAGAGGAGGGAGGGAGGAATGAGAGGAGGGAGGGAGGAATGAGAGGAGGGAGGGAGAGAATGACAGTAGGGAGGGAGGAATAAGAGGGGGGAGGGTGGAATGAGAGTAGGGAGGGAGGAATAAGAGGAGGGATTGAGGAATGACAGTAGGGAGGGAGGCATGAGAGTAGGGAGGGAGGAATAAGAGTAGGGAGGGAGAATGAGAGTAGGGAGGGAGATATAAGAGGGTGGAGGGTGGAATGAGAGTAGGGAGGGGAGGAATGAGAGTAGGGAGGGAGGAATAAGAGGAGGGAGGGAGGAATGAGAGGAGGAGGGAGGAATAAGAGGAGGAGGAGGAATGAGAGTAGGGAGGGAGGAATGACAGTAGGGAGGGAGGAATGAGAGTAGGGAGGGAGGAAATAAGAGGAGGGAGGGATGAATGAGAGGAGGGAGGGAGGAATAAGAGGAGGGAGGAATGAGAGTAGGGAGGGAGGAATGAGAGTAGGGAGGGAGGAATGAGAGGAGGGAGGAATGAGAGGAGGGAGGAGGGAGGTATGAGAGGAGGGAGGGAGGAATGACAGTAGGGAGGGAGGAATAAGAGGACGGAGGGAGGAATGAGAGTAGGGAGGGAGGAATAAGAGGAGGGAGGGAGGAACGACAGTAGGGAGGGAGGAATGAGAGTTGGGAGGGAGGGAATAAGAGGACAGAGGGAGGAATGAGAGTAGGGAGGGAGGAATAAGAGGAGGAGGGAGGAATGAGAGGGAGGGAAGAATAACAGTAGGGAGGGAGAAATAAGAGGGTGAGGAATGAGAGTAGGGAGGAATAAGAGGAGGGAGGGAGGAATAAGAGGACAGAGGGAGGAATGACAGTAGGGAGGGAGGAATAAGAGAGTAGGAAGGAATGAGAGAAGGGAGGGAGGAATGACAGTATGGAGGGAGGAATGAGAGGATGGAGGAATGAGAGTAGGGAGGAATAAGAGGAGGGAGGGAGGAATAAGAGGACAGAGGGAGGAATGACAGTAGGGAGGGAGGGAGGAATAAGAGAGGAGGGAGGGATGGAGGAATAAGAGGCGGGAGGGAGGAATGAGAGTATGGAGGGAGGAATAAGAGGGAGGGAGGTATGAGAGGAGGGAGGGAGGAATGACAGTAGGGAGGGAGGGAGGAATAAGAGGAGGGAGGGATGGAGGAATAAGAGGACGGAGGGGGGGAATGAGAGTAGGGAGGGAGGAATAAGATGATTGAGGAATGAGAGTAGGGAGGAATAGGAGGAGGGAGGGAGGAATAAGAAGAGGGAGGGAGGAATGACAGTAGGGAGGGAGGGAGGAATAAGAGGAGGAGGGATGGAGGAATAAGAGGACGGGAGGGAGGAATGAGAGTAGGGGGGAGGAATAAGAGGAGGGAGGGAGGAATGAGAGGAGGGAGGGAGGAATAAGAGGAGGGAGGAATGAGAGTAGGGAGGGAGGAATGACAGTAGGGAGGGAGGAATGAGAGTAGGGAGGGAGGAATGAGAGGAGGGAGGGAGGAATGAGAGGAGGGAGGGAGGAATGACAGTAGGGGAGGGAGGATAAGAGGGGGGAGGGTGGAATGAGAGTAGGGAGGGAGGAATAAGAGGAGGGATTGAGGAATGACAGTAGGGAGGGAGGCATGAGAGTAGGGAGGGAGGAATAAGAGTAGGGAGGGAGAATGAGAGTAGGGAGGGAGATATAAGAGGGTGGAGGGTGGAATGAGAGTAGGGAGGGAGGAATGAGAGTAGGGAGGGAGGAATAAGAGGAGGGAGGGAGGAATGAGAGGAGGGAGGGAGGAATAAGAGGAGGGAGGAATGAGAGTAGGGAGGGAGGAATGACAGTAGGGAGGGAGGAATGAGAGTAGGGAGGGAGGAATAAGAGGAGGGAGGGATGAATGAGAGGAGGGAGGGAGGAATAAGAGGAGGGAGGAATGAGAGTAGGGAGGGAGGAATGACAGTAGGGAGGGAGGAATGAGAGTAGGGAGGGAGGAATGAGAGGAGGGAGGGAGGAATGAGAGGAGGGAGGGAGGGAGGTATGAGAGGAGGGAGGGAGGAATGACAGTAGGGAGGGAGGAATAAGAGGACGGAGGGAGGAATGAGAGTAGGGAGGGAGGAATAAGAGGAGGGAGGGAGGAACGACAGTAGGGAGGGAGGAATGAGAGTTGGGAGGGAGGAATAAGAGGACAGAGGGAGGAATGAGAGTAGGGAGGGAGGAATAAGAGGAGGGAGGGAGGAATGAGAGGGAGGGAAGAATAACAGTAGGGAGGGAGAAATAAGAGGGTTGAGGAATGAGAGTAGGGGGGAATAAGAGGAGGGAGGGAGGAATAAGAGGACAGAGGGAGGAATGACAGTAGGGAGGGAGGAATAAGAGAGTAGGAAGGAATGAGAGAAGGGAGGGAGGAATGACAGTATGGAGGGAGGAATGAGAGGATGGAGGAATGAGAGTAGGGAGGAATAAGAGGAGGGAGGGAGGAATAAGAGGACAGAGGGAGGAATGACAGTAGGGAGGGAGGGAGGAATAAGAGGAGGGAGGGATGGAGGAATAAGAGGAGGGAGGGAGGAATGAGAGTATGGAGGGAGGAATAAGAGGGAGGGAGGAATGAGAGGAGGGAGGGAGGAATGACAGTAGGGAGGGAGGGAGGAATAAGAGGAGGGAGGGATGGAGGAATAAGAGGACGGAGGGGGGAATGAGAGTAGGGAGGGAGGAATAAGAGGGGGGAGGAATGACAGCAGGGAGGGTGGAATGAGAGTAGGGAGGGAGGAATAAGAGGACGGAGGGAGGAATGACAGTAGAGAGGGAGGAATGACAGTAGAGAGGGAGGAATGACAGTAGAGAGGAATGACAGTAGAGAGGGAGGGAGGAATGACAGTAGAGAAGGAGGGAGGAATGACAGTAGAGAGGGAGGGAGGAATGACAGTAGAGAGGGAGGGAGGAATGACAGTAGAGAGGGAGGAATGACAGTAGAGAGGAATGACAGTAGAGAGGAATGACAGTAGAGAGGGAGGGAGGAAATGACAGTAGAGAGGGAGGAATGACAGTAGAGAGGAATGACAGTAGAGGGAGGGAGGAATGACAGTAGAGAGGGAGGGTGGAATGACAGTAGAGAGGGAGGGAGGAATGACAGTAGAGAAGGAGGGAGGAATGACAGTAGAGAGGGAGGGAGGAATGACAGTAGAGAGGGAGGGAGGAATGACAGTAGAGAGGGAGGGAGGAATGACAGTAGAGAGGGAGGGAGGAATGACAGTAGAGAGGGAGGGAGGAATGACAGTAGAGAGGGGGGGGGGGGAATGACAGTAGAGAGGGAGGGAGGAATGACAGTAGAGAGGGAGGGAGGAATGACAGTAGAGAGGGAGGGAGGAATGACAGTAGAGAGGGAGGGAGGAATGACAGTAGAGAGGGATGGAGGAATGACAGTAGAGAGGGAGGAATGACAGTAGAGAAGGAGGGAGGAATGACAGTAGAGAGGGAGGGAGGAATGACAGTAGAGAGGGAGGGAGGAATGACAGTAGAGAGGGAGGGAGGAATGACAGTAGAGAGGGAGGGAGGAATGACAGTAGAGAGGGAGGGAGGAATGACAGTAGAGAGGGAGGGAGGAATGACAGTAGAGAGGGAGGGAGGAATGACAGTAGAGAGGGAGGGAGGAATGACAGTAGAGAGGGGGGGAGGAATGACAGTAGAGAGGGAGGGAGGAATGACAGTAGAGAGGGAGGGAGGAATGACAGTAGAGAAGGAGGGAGGAATGACAGTAGAGAGGGAGGGAGGAATGACAGTAGAGACCCCTCTCCCTCCTCTGCCGTCAGTGTTCTATTGATCCTGGACTCCCCATCAATATCTTAATAGACTGTACTGACAGACAGACAGTGGTGCTGATGGAGAAAGGCCTTTATCCACTAACATGTCAACGTCAGCCCTATCTGATGCCTGTGTGTGTGTGCGCGCGCGTGTCTGTGTGTGTGTGTGTCGTGTGAGTCTTCAAGAGGGTAACAGCAGGCGTAAAGCTCCTCTCAGCTATCATGGATTACTGAGGGGACTGGAGTGATTGATGTACTTCTGTTCTGTAGAAGGGAAACAGCAGCTCGGAGTGGAGACTAATATACCATTAGCTATTTTACGGTTTACAATGAACCACATAGCTAGTTTTACTGCTTCTACACGGCATACTGTGTGTTAATGAAGTGGTTTTATTTGTCATTTTATAGTTTATTGCTGTTCCCTTGTATATGTCAGTCTTAGATAAACTGGCATGGAAGTTGGAGGACTGAAACAACATGTAAGGAATTGACAAGAGTTTGAATACAGTTCCCTTGAATATGTCAGTCTTCTGGATCACTGGCATGTAGTTAAAGGATTACAATAACGTGTTGAATTGAAAAGACTGCTTTCCTCTGACAGTGAATACAGCAGTGTAACCTTGTACTGTGTGTAACCTTGTCCATTGTAACCTTGAGTGGTGTGCTCAACATAACGCTCGTTCCACCACAACCGCTTCTAACACATTCATATGATATTTCCGCTGTGTAACATGTCCTCTCTCCTGCTGGTTCAGTTGGAGTGGCAGCCTTGTGGGTTTTATTAGCCGTACGCAGGAACCAGACAGACGGAGAGACGAGGAGAGGAGAGAGAGAGAGAGAGAGAGGAGAGAGAGAGACGAGGAGAGGAGAGGAGAGAGAGGAGAGAGAGAGACGAGGAGAGGAGAGGAGAGAGAGAGAGAGAGAGAGAGAGAGTTAGAGGGCGAGTGTAACATGTAGGTCATTCAGTCTCGGGAGCATAGCGCTTACAGCCGTTGATTACACGGCTGTTCCATCAAAGCCCCAGCCCCGTAGGAACAGGTGAGATTACATGGCTGTTCTATCATCCCCCCACCCCCAAAGTGAGATTACATGGCTGTTCCATCATCCCCCACCCTCAAAGTGAGATTACATGGCTGCTCCATCATCCCCCCACCCCCAAGGTGAGACAGCCAGAGCTCTAAAGTACTTTTTCGCGTGGCCCTATTGTCTATATGCAACAGATGAACAATTTGGTGAGCAATTTGTTTGGAATATTGAATCACAAAAAGGCAGTATCGAATCGCAATACATATAGAATCGTGAGAATCGCAATACATATCGTATAGAGCTAATTATTCGAGAGAAGGCAACCCCAGAGCCATAGGACAGAGCTAGCTGTGTGGAGACAGTAGATAGAGCTGATTATTAAAGAGAAGGCAACCCCAGAGTCATAGGACAGAGCTAGCTGTGTGGAGACAGTAGATAGAGCTGATTATTAAAGAGAAGGCAACCCCAGAGCCATAGGACAGAGCTAGCTGTGTGGAGACAGTAGATAAAGCTGATTATTAAAGAGTAGACGACCCCAGAGCCATAGGACAGAGCTAGCTGTGTGGAGACAGTAGATAGAGCTGATTATTAAAGAGAAGACGACCCCAGAGTCATAGGACAGAGCTAGCTGTGTGGAGACAGTAGATAAAGCTAGATGCAGGAGTAGCCACCCATCAAAAGAGATGAAGAATGGAGATGGGTGAGAGTCAGCTGTGTTCCACAGATAAGTAGACGACAACCGCAGGACAACAACGTGAAGCTGTGTAGTGCTAATAGAAAAAAAGGTAATACGCTGGTGTGTGTGTGTGTCTCTGTGTGTGTACATGTGTGTGTGTCTGTGTATATATGTGTGCGTGTGTGTATATGTGTGTGTATATGTGTGTGTGTGTGTGTGTGTGTGTGTGTGTGTGTGTGTGTGTGTGTGTGTGTGTGTGTGTGTGTGTGTGTGTGTGTGTGTGTGTGTGTGTGTGTGCACGTGCGCGTGTGTGTCCGTGTGTGTGTGTGTGTGTAAACACCATTACGTCAGCCACTCAGGAGAAAATAGAACAAGCTGTTGTTTAGATAAACCTCACACAGTCTCTGTCTGTGCCTTCCCAACGGGGATAGACAACAATAGGATTCACTACACAATGAAAAGGAAGGCTAACAGAGAGAGAGAGAGAAAGATTGAGGGAGAGAGAGAAACAGAGAGATGGAGAGCGAAAAAAAGACTCTGAATTGAATTGAGAGAGAGACAGAAATAGCTTTATAAAGCCCCTTCGAATTGAATTAAGAGAGAGAGAGCGAAAGGGAGATAGAGAGAGAGACAGAAACAGAGAGAGACAAAAGAGAGAAAGGGAGAGAGAGAGAGTGAAAGGGAGATAGAGAGAGAGAGAGAGAAAGGGAGAGAGAGAGAGATGGAAACAGAGAGAGACAGATAGAGAGAAAGGGAGATAGAGAGAGACGGAAACAGAGAGAGACAGAGAGAGCGAAAGGGAGATAGAGAGATAGAAACAGAAATAGCCTTATAAAGCCCCTTTGAATTGAATTGAAAGCAAGAGAAAGAGCGGGAGAAAGAGAGAGAGACAGAAATGGAGAGCGAGAGACAGAAATTGAGAGACAGATGAAAATGGAGAGCGAGAGAGAGGGAGAGAGAGAGAGAGAGAGAGAGAGAGAGAGAGAGAGAGAAAGAGAGGGATAGAAACAGAAATAGCCTTATAAAGCCCATTTGAATTGAATTCAGAGAGAAAGAGAGAGAGAGAGAGACAGATACAAATGGAGAGTGAGAGCAAGAGAGAGAGAATATACAAGGTCTGAGGTCATCTACCTTTGCTACACTTATCCCCCCAGTAGAATCCCCATACTATGACAGCTTCTTCATCCTAGAGGGGGAGATGAACAATTTCATTGTCCATTTGGAAGACCCATTTGCAACCAAGCTTTAACTTCTTGACTGATGTCTTGAGATGTTGCTTCAATATATACACATCATTTTCATTTCTCATGATGCCATCTATTTTGTGAAGCGCACCAGTCCCTCCTGCAGCAAAGCACCCCCACAACATAATGCTGCCACCCCGTGCTTCACGGTTGGCATGGTGTTCTTCTGCTTGCAAGCCTCCCCCTTTGTCCTCCAAACATAACGATGGTCATTATGGCCAAACAGTTCTATTTTTGTTTCATCAGACCAGAGGACATTTCTCCAAAAAGTACGATCTTTCTCCCCATGTGCAGTTGCAAACCGTGGTCTGGCTTTTTTATGGCGGCTTTGGAGCAGTGGCTCCTTCCTTGTTGAGCAGCCTTTCAGGTTATGTCAATATAGGACTAGTTTTACTGTAGATATAGATACTTTTATACCCGTTTCCTCCAGCATCTTCACAAGGTCCTTTGCTGTTGTTCTGTGATTGATTTACACTTTTCACACCAAAGTATGTTGAAGTCTAGGAGACAGAACGCGTCTGCTTCCTGAGCGGTATGACGGCTGTGCGGTCCCATGGTGTTTA
Organism: Oncorhynchus kisutch; assembly: GCF_002021735.2. Classification (NCBI taxonomy): domain Eukaryota; kingdom Metazoa; phylum Chordata; class Actinopteri; order Salmoniformes; family Salmonidae; genus Oncorhynchus; species Oncorhynchus kisutch. The sequence goes on from NC_034195.2 coordinate 48,186,041, forward strand.
TACTTGCATACTATTTTTTGTACAGATGAACGTGGTACCTTCAGGCATTTGGAAATTGCTCCCAAGGATGAACCAGACGTGTGGAGGTCTACAATTATTTTTATGAGGTCTTTGATGATTGCTTTTGATTTCCCCATGATGTCAAGCAAAGAGGCAGAGTTTGAAGGAAGGCCTTGAAATACATCCACAGGTACACCTCCATTTGACTCAAATGATGTAAATTAGCCTATCAGAAGCTTCTAAAGCCATTAAATAATTTTCTGGAATTTTCCAAGCTGTTTAAATGCACAGTCAACTTAGTGTATGTAAACTTCTGACCCACTGGAATTGTGATACAGTGAATTATAAGTGAAATCATCTGTCTGTAAACAATTGTTGGAAAAATGACTTGTGTCATGCACAAAGTAGATGTCCAAACCGACTTGCCAAAACTATAGTTTGTTAATAAGAAATTTGTGTAGTGGTTGAAAAACGTGTTTTAATGACTTCAACCTAAGTGTAAACTTCCAACTTCAACTGTAAATGGAGTTCACAGCATTCCCTCGTCCCCCCTAGACACAACTACGACAACATAACGAACAAAAACAGGTCACAGCTCTACGTAACATAGTCAATGGAAGACATCGAGGGGACTCCTATGGTAGGTACACTTAAAGCTCATCTCTTGGCAGTAGTACTATAGACTACTTTATCACTGACCTCAACCCAGAATCTATTAGTGCGTTCACACAGTCCACTGACACCCATATCAGATCACAGCTTTGCTCAATGAGGCATCAAAGCCAAAGGAACTGAATAATACCAAGAAATGCTATAGATGGAAGGAAAGTAGTGTGGAAATCTACCAAAAAAACTATTAGGCAACAACAAAATCAATCCCTTCGAGACAATTTCCCGGACAAAATGTTTCACTGTAATAGTGAAGGTGTAAACTTGGCAGTAGAACACCTAAACAGTATATTTGACCTCTCAGCTTCCCTATCAAATCTAAACATTTCAAGCAGACAAACTAAGAAAATGAACAACAATGACAAATGGTTTGATGAAGAATGCCAAAACCTAAGAAAGAATTTGAGAAACATATCCAACCAAAAACATAGAGACCCAGAAAACCTGAGTGTACTCCTTCACTCTGGTGAATCACTAAAACAATACAGAAATACACTATGGAAAAATAAGGAACAGCACGTCAGAAATGAGCGCAATGTAATTGAAGAATCCATAGAATCTAAGCACTTCTGGGAAAATTGGAAAACTCTAAACAAACAACATGAAGAGTTATCTATCCAAAATGGAGATGTATGGATAAACCACTTCTCCAATCTTTTTGGCCTATAACAAAGATCAAACAGCAAAAACATATTCATGATAAAATACAAATCTTATAATCAACTATTAAAGACTACCAGAACCCACTGGATTCTCCAATTACATTGAATGAACTACAGGACAAAATACAAACCCTCCAACACAAAAAGGCCTGTGGGGTTGATGGTATCCTAAATAAAATTATAAAATATACAGACCACAAATTCCAATTGGCTATACTTCAAATCTTTAACATCAACCTCAGCTCTGGCATATTCCCCAATATTTGGAACCAATGACTGGTCGGTTCCAAATACAAAAGTGGAGACAAATTTGACACCAATATCTACCGTGGGATATGAGTCAACAGCAACATTTGGAAAATCCTCTGCATTATCATTAACAAAATACTTTCCTCAGCTAAAACAATGTACTGAGGAAATGCCACATTAGCTTCTTACCAAATTACCGTACGACAGACCACGTATTCACCCTGCACACCCCAATTGACAAAGAAACAAACCAAAACAAAGGCAAAGTCTTCTCATGCTTTGTTGATTTCAAGAAAGCCTTCAACTCAATTTGGCATGAGGGCCTGCTATACAAAATGATGGAAAGTGGTGTTGGGGGAAAAATATATGACATTATACAATCTATGTACACAAACAACAAGTCTGCGGTTAAAATTGGCAAAAAAAAACATTTATTTTGACAGGGCCAGGGGGTGAGACAGGGATGCAGCTTAAGCCCCACCGTCTTCAACATATACATCAACGAATTGGCGAGGGCACCAGAACGGTCTGCAGCACCTGGCCTCACCCTACTAGGTGAGGCCAGGTGCATCCCAACCAAGGAGGGCCTACAGCAGCACGTTCTTCTGCACAGATTCTGTCAGATCTGGGCCCTGACAGTAAATCTCAGTAAGATAAAATGAATGGTGTTGCAAAAAAGGTTGAGTTGCCAGGACCCAAAATACAAATTCCATCTAGACACCGTTGCCCTAAGGCACACAAAAAACTATACATACCTTGGTCTAAACATCAGAGCCACAGGTAACTTCCACAAAGCTGTGAACGATCTGAGAGACAAGGCAAGAAGGGCCTTCTATGCCATCAAAAATAACATACAATTTGAAATACAAATTAAGATCTGGCTAAAAATACTTGAATCAGTCATAGCGCCCATTACCCTTTATGGTTGTGAGGTCTGGGGTCCGCTCACCAACCAATAATTCACAAAATGGGGCAAACACCAAATTGAGACTCTGCAAAAATATCCTCAGTGTACAACGTAAAACACCAAATAATGAATGCAGAGCAGAATTAGGCTGATACCCGCTAATTATCAAAATCCAGAAAAGAGACATTAAATTCTACAACCACCTAAAAGGAAGTGATTCCCAAATCTTCCATAACAAAGCTATCACCTACAGAGAAATGAACCTGAGGATGGCCAGCTGGTTATGGGGCTCTGTTCACAAACACAAACAGACCTCACAGAGCTCCAGGACAGCAACACAATTAGAACTAACCAAATAATGAGAAAACAAAAAGATAATTACTTGACACATTAGAAAGAATTAACAAAAAAACAGAGCAAACTAGAATGCTATTTGGCCCTAAACAGAGAGTACAGAGTTGCAGAATACTGCGACTGACCCAAAATTAAGGAAATCTTTGACTATGTACAGGCAGACCTGGCTCTCAAGAGAAGACAGGCTATGTGCACACTGCCCACAAAATGAGGTGTAAACTGAACTGCACTTCCTAACCTCATGACAAATGTATAACCATATTAGAGACACATATTTCCCTCAGAACAAACACCATTGTAAATACAACCTATAAATGATGTGTATTTATTTTCCCTTTTGTACTTTAACTATTTGCACATCATTACAACACTATACATAAACATAATATCTTTATTATTTTGGACATAAGTGTAATGTTAACTTTTCATTTTTTATTTCACTTCAGTTTATTATCTATTTCACTTGCTATGGCAATGTAAACCTGTTTCCCATGCCAATAAAGCCCTTAAATTGAATTGCATTGAGAGAGATGGAAATGAGAGAGAGAGAAAGAGAGAATTGAGATTGAGAGAGAGAGAGAGAGAGACAGGGAGAGAGAGACAGGGAGACAGGGAGAGAGAGAGAGACAGGGAGGGAGAGAGAGAGACAGGGAGACAGGGAGAGAGAGAGACAGGGAGGGAGAGAGAGAGACAGGGAGAGAGAAACAGGGAGACAGGGAGAGCGAGAGAGAGACAGGGAGAGAGAGAGAGACAGGGAGACAGGGAGAGAGAGACAGGGAGACAGGGAGAGAGAGACAGGGAGAGCGAGAGAGAGACAGGGAGAGAGAGAGAGACAGGGAGAGAGATAGAGACAGGGAGAGAGATAGAGACAGGGAGACAGGGAGAGAGAGACAGGGAGAGAGAGAGAGAGAGAGATAGAGACAGGGAGAGAGAGACAGGGAGACAGGGAGAGAGAGACAGGGAGAGAGAGACAGGGAGAGAGAGACAGGGAGAGAGAGACAGGGAGAGCGAGAGAGAGACAGGGAGAGAGATAGAGACAGGGAAAGAGAGACAGGGTCCAAGTCTCAGTGCTGCCAGCTACTGTGTGACTCTGGACTAGATGAGGCTGCTTGAATCCCAACAAATGCATTGTTAGGGTTATGAACTCCCATCTTTTAGCTGCTCCGCCGATTCAATTTAAATTGTCATAAATAAAATACAATGTGCAGGTGAAAAAGGGAACAGTCAATTGAGAAGTGGCATTAAACCCCTCCTGCTTCACCAGAGTTAATTCCCTATGCTGGCCTGTGATTGTCAAGTGATGTGACTGCTCCCCTGATCTCCACCTCATCTCAGAGAAGTGTGTGTGTGTGTGTGTGTGTGTGTATGTGTGTGTTCCTATTCACAATCAGAAGAAAGAGAGAGAGAGAGAGAGAGGTTGACAGAGAGAGATGCAGAGCCAGCTCAGAAGAAAGAGAGAGAGAGAGAGAGAGGTTGACAGAGAGAGATGCAGAGCCAGCTCAGAAGAGAGAGAGAGAGAGAGAGAGAGAGGTTGACAGAGAGAGATGCAGAGCCAGCTCAGAAGAAAGAGAGAGAGATACAGAGCCAGCTCAGAAGAGAGAGAGAGAGAGGTTGACAGAGAGAGATGCAGAGCCAGCTCAGAAGAAAGAGAGAGAGAGAGAGGTTGACAGAGAGAGATGCAGAGCCAGCTCAGAAGAAAGAGAGAGAGAGATTGACAGAGAGAGATGCAGAGCCAGCTCAGAAGAAAGAGAGATAGAGATTGACAGAGAGAGATGCAGAGCCAGCTCAGAAGAAAGAGAGTATTACTATTTGAGCTACTCCTTGACCACTAGTCGCTCTGCTCCATTGACATGGCACTGCAGTAGAAGAAGACATCGAAGTCACCGGGGAAATCTGACAATCCACCCCAACATGATACAACGCATGACCTTTCACCCTTCATCAACGGTTAAGTCACAAACAGCACCTTATTTCCTATATGAGCCCAGGTAAAAGTAGTGCACTCTGTCCTTCTGTCGGGAGTTATATGCCCGTGTAACGTGATGAATTACACAAATTTTCTCTCTCTGAACTCAGCCTTGTACCCGATATGAGAGCTGCTCACTTTGTTGCATAACACCCTAAATTCCTGTTTCTATTGTCAACGTACACGGTGGTCCACTGGCTGCCTTAAACAAGTGTCTTGTGTTTTCACATTTGTGGCCATTATTATGCAATCATATATATATCCATTACAAAGAGGCTATCTATCCAGCTCTGACCTATGTTCAATGTGAAAGACTAGCACTAAAAAATAGGTAAAGCTCAGTAAATTTGAATGGATTGTGCAATGATCTTTATAAAGACACCATCCATAACAACCATCCATAAGCCCTTCTTGCTCTAGGCTGGAGGTGATGGAGGGAAGCCCACTGCTGGTCTCTGGCAGCCTACTTTGGGGGTCATTGCTGCTGGGTTAATGTAATACACAGAGAGCCTGGAGGAGATTCTCCCAGTCTGGGACAGATAGACAGCCACACACACACCACTGAGCTAACAGCGTGTAGCTGTAGTGCATGAGAAAGATAAGCATGGAGAACCCATTTGTCCTTCACACACAGAACATATAGATGTATCCAGATTCTGTATTGTTGGATGAAGGTCTTCTGAACTGTACATTTTAGAGTGGCCTTTTATTGTCCCCCAGCTTGAGGTGCACCTGTGTAATGATCATGCTGTTTAATCAGCTTCTTGATATGCTACACCTGTCAGGTGGATGGATTACCTTGGCAAAAGAGAAATGCTCACTAACAGGGATTTAACCAAATTTGGCAACAAAATGTGAGAGAAATAATATGTTTGTGTATATGGACATTTTCTGGGATCTTTTATTTCAGCTCACGAAACATGGAACCAACACTTTACATGTTGCGTTTATATTTTTGTTCAGTATAGATACTGTAAACGTTGCAGCTTTCAATTACATGTCTTACTAACTTAAAATGTTTTTGAATCTAAAAGATAGGGAGGATATCAAAGCTTGCGCCACTTGAGTACGTTACTAAATAATGGCTGTACATCCTCTTTGGTGATGAGTGATAATGGCTGTAGCTATAGGTTTTACAAATCAGAAAAACCACCAGGTGGCTTGGTGTAGAAAGGAAGTAATGGTGCCAAACGTTTGCTGACTGTGTAAAACTAGGAAGAGACGACACTATCATGGAACACCTCTTCTCTGCTGTGTCTTTCAAAAAAGAGAAGATTAAGAGTAAGGAGATTACAGAGGGAGGGGGAGATAACAGATGAGGGAGGAGAAAACAGAGGAGGAAGGAGATAACAGATGAGGGAGGAGAAAACAGATGAGGGAGGAGAAAACAGATGAGGGAGGAGAAAACAGATGAGGAAGGAGAAAAGGGAGGTTAAAAGGGAGGAGATAACAGGAGGGAGGAGAAAAACAGATGAGGAAGGAGAAAAGGGAGGTTAAAAGGGAGGAGATAACAGGAGGGAGGAGAAAAACAGATGAGGGAGGAGAAAGGGAGGAGATAACAGGAGGGAGGAGAAAAGGGAGGAGATAACAAGAGGGAGGAGAAATAAGATGAGGGGGGAGATAAGGGAGGAGATAACAGGAGGGAGGAGAAAAGGGAGGAGATAACAGGAGGGAGGAGAAATAAGATGAGGGAGGAGATAACAGATGAGGGAGGAGATAACAGCGGAGATAACAGGAGGGAGGAGAAAACAGATGAGGAAGGAGAAAAGGGAGGTTAAAAGGGAGGAGATAACAAGAGGGAGGAGAAATAAGACGAGGGAGGAGATAACAGATGAGGGAGGAGATAACAGCGGAGATAACAGGAGGGAGGAGAAAACAGATGAGGAAGGAGAAAAGGGAGGTTAAAAGGGAGGAGATAACAAGAGGGAGGAGAAATAAGATGAGGGAGGAGATAAGGGAGGAGATAACAGGAGGGAGGAGAAAAGGGAGGAAATAACAGGAGGGAGGAGAAATAAGATGAGTGAGGAGATAACAGATGAGGGAGGAGATAACAGAGGAGATAACAGGAGGGAGGAGAAAACAGATGAGGGAGGAGAAAACAGAGGGAGGAGAAAGGGGAGGAGTGGCTTGTGCAGTAAATGGCCTTTCCAAAGTTTGAATGGAAGTACTTTTCTGTCTTCTATAGTCCAATATAGTGTAGTGTCCATAGTCCAATATAGTGTAGTGTCTATAGTCCAATATAGTGTAGTGTCCATAGTCCAATATAGTGTAGTGTCTATAGTCCAATATAGTGTAGTGTCTATAGTCCAATATAGTGTAGTGTCTATAGTCCAATATAGTGTAGTGTCTATAGTCCAATATAGTGTAGTGTCTATAGTCCAATATAGTGTAGTGTCCATAGTCCAATATAGTGTAGTGTCTATAGTCCAATATAGTGTAGTGTCTATAGTCCAATATAGTGTAGTGTCTATAGTCCAATATAGTGTAGTGTCCATAGTCCAATATAGTGTAGTGTCTATAGTCCAATATAGTGTAGTGTCTATAGTCCAATATAGTGTAGTGTCTATAGTCCAATATAGTGTAGTGTCTATAGTCCAATATAGTGTAGTGTCCATAGTCCAATATAGTGTAGTGTCTATAGTCCAATATAGTGTAGTGTCTATAGTCCAATATAGTGTAGTGTCTATAGTCCAATATAGTGTAGTGTCTATAGTCCAATATAGTGTAGTGTCTATAGTCCAATATAGTGTAGTGTCCATAGTCCAATATAGTGTAGTGTCTATAGTCCAATATAGTGTAGTGTCTATAGTCCAATATAGTGTAGTGTCTATAGTCCAATATAGTGTAGTGTCCATAGTCCAATATAGTGTAGTGTCTATAGTCCAATATAGTGTAGTGTCTATAGTCCAATATAGTGTAGTGTCTATAGTCCAATATAGTGTAGTGTCTATAGTCCAATATAGTGTAGTGTCTATAGTCCAATATAGTGTAGTGTCTATAGTCCAATATAGTGTAGTGTCTATAGTCCAATATAGTGTAGTGTCTATAGTCCAATATAGTGTAGTGTCTATAGTCCAATATAGTGTAGTGTCTATAGTCCAATATAGTGTAGTGTCCATAGTCCAATATAGTGTAGTGTCTATAGTCCAATATAGTGTAGTGTCTATAGTCCAATATAGTGTAGTGTCTATAGTCCAATATAGTGTAGTGTCCATAGTCCAATACAGTAAAATAGTCCAATACAGTTAAATAGTCCAATATAGTGTAGTGTCTATAGTCCAATATAGTGTAGTGTCTATAGTCCAATATAGTGTAGTGTCTATAGTCCAATATAGTGTAGTGTCCATAGTCCAATACAGTAAAATAGTCCAATACAGTTATATAGTCCAATATAGTTATATAGTCCAATATAGTGTAGTATATATAGTTCAATATAGTTATATAGTCCAATATAGTGTAGTACTGTGTATATAGTCCAATACAGTGTAGTATATATAGTTCAATATAGTGGTGTACTGTATATTTAGTCCAATACAGTTATATAGTCCAATATAGTGTAGTACTGTGTATATAGTCCAATACAGTTATATAGTCCAATATAGTGTAGTACTGTGTATATAGTCCAATATAGTGGTGTACTGTATATTTAGTCCAATACAGTTATATAGTCCAATATAGTGGTGTACTGTATATTTAGTCAAATACAGTTATATAGTCCAATATAGTGGTGTACTGTATATTTAGTCCAATACAGTTATATAGTCCAATATAGTGGTGTACTGTATATTTAGTCCAATACAGTTATATAGTCCAATATAGTGATGTACTGTATATTTAAAACAATACAGTTATATAGTCCAATATAGTGGTGTACTGTATATTTAGTCCAATACAGTTAGTCCAATATAGTGGTGTACTGTATATTTAGTCCAATATAGTGGTGTACTGTATATTTAGTCCAATACAGTTATATAGTCCAATACAGTTATATAGTCCAATACAGTTATATAGTCCAATACAGTTATATAGTCCAATACAGTTATATAGTCCAATACAGTTATATAGTCCAATATAGCTGTGTACTGTATATTTAGTAAAATACAGTTAGTCCAATATAGTGGTGTACTGTATATTTAGTCCAATACAGTTATATAGTCTAATACAGTTATATAGTCCAATACAGTTATATAGTCCAATACAGTTATATAGTCCAATACAGTTATATAGTCCAATATAGTGGTGTACTGTATATTTAGTCCAATACAGTTATATAGTCCAATACAGTTATATAGTCCAATATAGTGGTGTACTGTATATTTAGTCCAATACAGTTATATAGTCCAATATAGTGGTGTACTGTATATTTAGTCTACTACAGTTATATAGTCTAATACAGTTATATAGTCCAATACAGTTATATAGTCCTTTACAGTTATATAGTCCAATATAGTGGTGTACTGTATATTTAGTCCAATACAGTTATATAGTCCAATATAGTGGTGTACTGTATATTTAGTCCAATACAGTTATATAGTCCAATATAGTGGTGTACTGTATATTTAGTATACTACAGTTATATAGTCCAATACAGTTATATAGTCTAATACAGTTATATAGTCCAATACAGTTATATAGTCTAATACAGTTATATAGTCCAATACAGTTATATAGTCTAATACAGTTATATAGTCTAATACAGTTATATAGTCTAATACAGTTATATAGTCCAATATAGTGGTGTACTGTATATTTTGTCCAATACAGTTATATAGTCCAATATAGTGGTGTACTGTATATTTAGTCCAATACAGTTATATAGTCCAATATAGTGGTGTACTGTATATTTAGTCCAATACAGTTATATAGTCCAATATAGTGGTGTACTGTATATTTAGTCCAATACAGTTATATAGTCCAATATAGTGGTGTACTGTATATTTAAAACAATACAGTTATATAGTCCAATATAGTGGTGTACTGTATATTTAGTCCAATACAGTTAGTCCAATATAGTGGTGTACTGTATATTTAGTCCAATATAGTGGTGTACTGTATATTTAGTCCAATACAGTTATATAGTCCAATACAGTTATATAGTCCAATACAGTTATATAGTCCAATACAGTTATATAGTCCAATATAGTGGTGTACTGTATATTTAGTAAAATACAGTTAGTCCAATATAGTGGTGTACTGTATATTTAGTCCAATACAGTTATATAGTCTAATACAGTTATATAGTCCAATACAGTTATATAGTCCAATACAGTTATATAGTCCAATATAGTGGTGTACTGTATATTTAGTCCAATACAGTTATATAGTCCAATACAGTTATATAGTCCAATATAGTGGTGTACTGTATATTTAGTCCAATACAGTTATATAGTCCAATATAGTGGTGTACTGTATATTTAGTCTACTACAGTTATATAGTCTAATACAGTTATATAGTCCAATACAGTTATATAGTCCTTTACAGTTATATAGTCAATATAGTGGTGTACTGTATATTTAGTCCAATACAGTTATATAGTCCAATATAGTGGTGTACTGTATATTTAGTCCAATACAGTTATATAGTCCAATACAGTTATATAGTCCAATATAGTGGTGTACTGTATATTTAGTCCAATACAGTTATATAGTCCAATACAGTTATATAGTCCAATATAGTGGTGTACTGTATATTTAGTCCAATACAGTTATATAGTCCAATATAGTGTAGTACTGTATATTTAGTCTACTACAGTTATATAGTCCAATACAGTTATATAGTCCAATACAGTTATATAGTCTAATACAGTTATATAGTCCAATACAGTTATATAGTCTAATACAGTTATATAGTCTAATACAGTTATATAGTCTAATACAGTTATATAGTCCAATACAGTTATATAGTCCAATACAGTTATATAGTCTAATACAGTTATATAGTCTAATACAGTTATATAGTCCAATACAGTTATATAGTCTAATACAGTTATATAGTCCAATACAGTTATATAGTCCAATACAGTTATATAGTCCAATATAGTGGTGTACTGTATATTTAGTCCAATACAGTTATATAGTCCAATATAGTGGTGTACTGTATATTTAGTCTACTACAGTTATATAGTCTAATACAGTTATATAGTCCAATACAGTTATATAGTCCAATACAGTTATATAGTCCAATATAGTGGTGTACTGTATATTTAGTCCAATACATTTATATAGTCCAATATAGTGGTGTACTGTATATTTAGTCTACTACAGTTATATAGTCTAATACAGTTATATAGTCCAATACAGTTATATATTCCAATACAGTTATATAGTCCAATATAGTGGTGTACTGTATATTTAGTCCAATACAGTTATATAGTCCAATACATTTATATAGTCCAATATAGTGGTGTACTGTATATTTAGTCCAATACAGTTATATAGTCCAATACAGTTATATAGTCCAATATAGTTATATAGTCCAATATAGTTATATAGTCCAATATAGTTATATAGTCCAATATAGTTATATAGTCCAATACAGTTATATAGTCCAATACAGTCATATAGTCCAATACAGTTATATATTCCAATACAGTTATATAGTCCAATACAGTTATATAGTCCAATACAGTTATATAGCACAATGCCGATGTTGTTGTAGCAAAAGACCACACCAAAATGTATGCTGCTTCCCCAAAAAACTCTCCCCCTCTAAAACTGAATGGAGGCTAGAGCCCCAGAGCTGTGTTTAAACAAGGCACAGGTAAAACTGAATGGAGCCTAGAGCCCCAGAGCTGTGTTTAAACAAGGCACAGGTAAAACTGAATGGAGCCTAGAGCCCCAGAGCTGTGTTTAAACAAGGCACAGGTAAAACTGAATGGAGGCTAGAGCCCCAGAGCTGTGTTTAAACAAGGCACAGGTAAAACTGAATGGAGCCTAGAGCCCCAGAGCTGTGTTTAAACAAGGCACAGGTAAAACTGAATGGAGGCTATAGCCCCAGAGCTGAGTTTAAACAAGGCACAGGTAAAACTGAATAGAGGCTAGAGCCCCAGAGCTGTGTTTAAACAAGGCACAGGTAAAACTGAATGGAGGCTATAGCCCCAGAGCTGTGTTTAAACAAGGCACAGGTAAAACTTGGCCCCAAAATGTTTCCTTAAAATCTATATTGCTGTCCAAGGAACTCTCTCCTGTCACAGAGTGAATAATTAGGTGGTAGTCCCAGAAAAATGTATCATCCAGCCAGACAGCACCTGCTGTGGTCATGGGATGCCAGCGCCATCTCTTATTCACAACCAACCAGAGAGGATTTTACAGCTTCTTTCTCCCACATGATTAATATGCACTTCCTTCCTTCCTTCCTGGCACTTAAAGCAGTAGAGGCAATTAGCATGGGATAAGTACTATTTACATAATGCCAGACGCAACTCCGCACATAACAAAGGCAACTGGTCCGATTCCTCGCCAGACCCCCCCAACACACACATCACGTCCCCCCATCTCTATGTCTGTCACATGGTTGCCACGGCAGCCTAGAGCTCATCAGGAAAAAGGGAGAGAAAAGGTGGAATGAGGCAGGGGGTCAGAAGATTCAACATAATGAAAGCGGGAGTTTGACGGGTCACTCAGGACCCCCGTGGTTGGCCATTGATCTGCCTGTTATGTGGGTAATTGGGAGCTGTGTGAGGCAGAGAGTTAGAAGGCCCGGTATGCATGGGAGATGAAAAGGGGGAGAATGGAGAGTGAAACAATGACATTTCAGAGAGAGAGAGACACACAGAGAGGGAAAGAGAAAATTAAGGATGAAAGAAACAACAGAGAGAAACAGACAGAGAAAGAGAACCAAACCAACTATATTTTGAAAAAGTGCACTTCAAAAATATTAATCCTCACAATACACATATGGCGTGTAATTGCATCCATCTTCCGCTTGAGGATGCAGTTCTAAAACACTTGGTAGAGAGGGCATATAGTGCAATTAGTGTCCCCCCTCACAAATGTCAACAACCACAATAAAGCCTGACAAGAGGAAAGAGCAGTGAAGTCCAGATCGCCCTGAGGACAGACAGCCAACAGCCCTGATCAATCCTACTCACGCCAGAGAAAACAACAGACCAGGGTTACTGATGACAGCCCCAGGGATAGAGGGCTCTGATATCCCATTCACAGGTAGTCAGTCCAAGTCATGACCAGGGCTTTGTGTGGGTCTCCCCCCCAGCGCCTTCATCTCATTCTTTAACCTTAATTCAGGACCTGGAAATGACTGAGGGATGGAAGAGGTGGTGAAGTGTGTCTGACTGGTAAATGGCGGTGGTATGATTAAGTGTCAGGTAACTGCTGCAGTAAAGAAGACTCTATAGCCTCTCTCTTATCTTCGATGAGCAAATAACAGGTTAGATACTCCAGAGGTCACAGAAGACCGAGGCCACAGCTGAATCTTTCTCCGCAATGCGTCATTCCATGTGAAGTGAGACTGGCCACTAAAAACAATAATACCTGCACTTTGTACAGCAGGTATTCATGTCCAACTCATACTGCTCAGTTTATACACCCCAAAACACGTGTAAATATTTGACTACACATTTTGCCTTCCTGTATTATACTTATGCTAAAATGTTTATTATATTCTATTGAGAAATATACTTTTTTTTCATTCAATGTTTTTTCTTTATTTTTTACTATTTTCTACATATTCATACATATAGTATTCAACCTCTTTTCCAACAGTCTCGAATGAGTTCCCACATATGCTGAGCACTGGCACTGGCTGCTTTTCCTTCACTCTGCAGTCACACTCATCCCAAACCATCTTAATTGGGTTGAGGTCAGGTGATTGTGGAGGCCAGGTAATCTGATGTAGAACTAGCCCTTCAAATAGCCCTTACACAGCCTGGAGGTGTGTTTTGGGTCATTGTCCTGTTGAAAAACAAATGATAGTCCCACTAAGCGCAAACCTGATGGGTTTTGACAGTGTCACCAGAAAAGCACCCTCACACCTCCTCCTCCATGCTTCACGGAGGGAACCACACATGAGGAGATCATCTTTACACCTATTCTGCAACTCACAAAGACATGGTGGTTGGAACCAAAAATCTCAAATTTGGACTCATCGGACCAAAGAACAGATTTCCACCAGTCTAATGTCCAAGTCCCTTCTTCTTATTGGTGTCCTTTAGTAGTGGTTTCTTTGCTGCAATTCAACTACGATGGCCTGATTCACAGTCTCCCTCTGAACAGTTGATGTTAAGATGTGTCTGTTACTTGAACTCTGTGAAGCATTTATTTGGGCTGCAATTTCTGAGGCTAATAACTATCCTCTGCAGCAAGAGGTAACTCTGGGTCATCCTTTCCTGTGGCGGTCCTCATGAGAGCCAGTTTCCTCATAGCGCTTGATGTTTTTTTTTGCGACTGCACTTAATGAAACTTCCAAAGTTCTTGACATTTTCTGTATTGACTGACCTTCACGCCTTAAAGAAATGGACTGTCGTTTATCTTTGCTTATATGAGCTGTTCTTTAAATGTTTAAAAACGTATTTTACCTTTATTTAACTAGGCAAGTCAGTTAAGAACAAATTCTTATTTTAGGAACAGTGGGTTAAGTGCCTGTTCAGGGGCAGAATGACAGATTTGTAACCTTGTCAGCTCGAGGGTTTGAACTTGCAACCTTCCAGTTACTAGTCCAACGCTCTAACCACTAGGCTACCCTGCCGCCCCATAAGTATCTTCTGATACCATTAAATAGTACCCGCAAAAACACCAGTCTCAACATAAACAGTGAAGAGGCGACTTCGGGATGCTGGCCTTCTAGGCAGAGTTGCAAAGAAAAGCCATATCTAAGACTGGCCAATAAAAAGCCATATCTCAGACTGGCCAATAAAAAGCCATATCTAAGACTGGCCAATAAAAAGCCATATCTCAGACTGGCCAATAAAAAGCCATATCTAAGACTGGCCAATAAAAAGCCATATCTAAGACTGGCCAATAAAAAGCCATATCTCAGACTGGCCAATAAAAAGCCATATCTAAGACTGGCCAATAAAAAGCCATATCTCAGACTGGCCAATAAAAAGCCATATCTCAGACTGGCCAATAAAAAGAAAATATGGGCAAAAGAACATGGATACGGGGCAGAGGAACTTTGCCTAGAAGGCCAGCATCCCGGAGTCACCTCTTCGCTATTGACGTTGAGACTGGACAGAGGAACTTTGCATAGAAGGCCAGCATACCGGAGTCGCCTCTTCACTATTGACGTTGAGACTGGACAGAGGAATTATGCCTAGAAGGCCAGCATCCAGGAGTCGCCTCTTCGCTATTGACGTTGAGACTGTTTTTTTGCGGGTACTATTTAATGAAGCTGCCAGTTGAGGACTTGTGAGGCGTCTGTTTCTCAAACTGGACACTCTAATGTACTTGTCCTCATGCTCAGTTGTGCACCGGGGCCTCCCACTCCTCTTTCTATTCTGGTTAGGGCCAGTTTGCCCTGTTCTGTGAAGGGAGTAGTACACAACGTTGTACGAGATCTTCAGTTTCTTGGCAATTTCTCACATGGAATAGCCTTCAATTCTCAGAACAATAATAGACTGACGAGTTTCAGAATAAAGTTATTTGTTTCTGGCCCTTTTGAGCCTGTAATCGAACCCACAAATGCTGATGCTCCAGATACTCAACTAGGCCAGTTTCATTGCTTCTTTAATCAGGACAACAGTTTTCAGTTGTGCTAACATAATTGCAAAAGGGTTTTCTAACGATCAATTAGCTTTTTAAAATTATAAACTTGATTAGCTAACACAATGTGCCATTGGAACACAGGAGTGATGGTTGCTGATAATGGGCCTATGTCTACACTGGACATAGGAAACAAGGACATTTCTAAGTGACCCCAATCTTTTGAACGGTAGTGTACATGTACAAAGAATTCTGCAAACAATATTTTCCAGACTAGTACCTAAAACAAGATAAAGATGGATATTAAGGTACCGATGGAGTCAGGTACAATCTGTGAACATCTATGTCATTCTCTAAACTATCTGGTGTCACCTCTCCTCTCCTTTCATCCCCTCTCCCTCACCTCACCCCTCTCCTCTCCCTTTCCCTCTCCTCTCCCTTTCATCCCCTCTCCATTTCAACCCCTCTCCATTTCCCTCTCCTCTCCCTTTCATCCCCTCTCCAGGTTATCCAGTCAATGAAATTAATAAGAGAAGATTTGATCTGATTCACTCTCAGATTTGCTCTGAGATGTATCATCTCTTGCTGGAATTAAATATTCCTTATTACACAATGTAAAGAAAAAAGGAGTCATAACTAATAATCCCTGGAGCTGTATCAGACATAAATACTGTAACTACAATACTGTCCCTGTGTACTGGAGGGAGAAAGTGAACGCCAGGCTAGGATCAGACGTGTTTCTTTTGAACATGTGCTTAAGGGAAAAAGTCAAGTGGTGTGAATACTTCTGAAGTCACTGTACAGTGACTGCCCATCACATTACCCTGTTGTGGGGAATGATAAATACATGTGTTTTTCGCTTTGTAAGAAAACATAATAGCATATACCTATAAAATGTCTGAGCCTGTTTACATAATAGTGACAGACATTTCCTCTACATTCGAATACTTAAACCTGAAAGCACCAACATCAACATACTTGTATCTTAAAAGTGCCAACTGGGGTTCTTTTTTTTACCCATAATTGGTCATGATTGCAAAGAGACACTGTCACGAAGTAACAATTTTTATGTTTTGTTAAATTTCATCCATAGAATCTTGTGCTGAAAATGTTTCTGTTATTCATTCAAAGTGTTGTGTTTCTGTGATACATAGAGGTTGATAAACTGTTGTTTCACACACCGGTACAACCTAAGATGGCGCTATGGGCACCAGTCCCATCAGGCTTTTAGCTCTAACTTTGGAATGTTATGGCCTACCAACTTAGTTCCAAATGCATCTGGACGATGAGACTCTTGAGATCTTTTACTATAATTATTTTTTAGCGGCTGACACCCCTCCAGGGGCCAAATCTGGGGTGTGTATTGTGATGTCATTATGGGGTATTGTGATGTCATTATGGGGTATTGCGTGTAGATGGGTGAGATGTAATCATCCATTTTAAATTCATGTTGTAACACAACAAAATGAGGATAAGTCAACGGGTATGGAAACTTTCTGAAGGCCCTGTATATCATTTCAGGGTACGTACATCTACCTCTGTGCCACATTTGGTGCTATAAATCACAAAGTGCACTATTGAGTCAACATTTTAGTATATGAAAAAGATTATTTTTAATTATTCCATATTAAAAAAGAAATCATGGTAAATGTTTTTTTCTATCTCAGAATGACATTTTTTACATTTTTGACCCCTTCAGGTCAAAATGGACCCCTTGCCGCTTTTAGTGTAAATGAATAATTGTATAAAAAAGGGGGTGTTTTAGGTCATGAAATCTGTTGTTTATAGGCCTCTCCCTCATCTCCTTTCATCATCACTCCCACTCTTCACCTGGACCCTTCTGCCTCTCCTCTCATCATCTCTCCCACTCTTCACGTTCAATCCCTTCTCCCTCTCCTCTCATCAGCTCTCCCACTCTTCACCTTCAATCCCTTCTCCCTCTCATCTCCTTTCATCATCACTCCCACTCTTCACCTTCAATCCCTTCTCCCTCTCCTCTCATCATCTCTCCCACTCTTCACCTTCAATCCCTTCTCCCTCTCCTCTCATCAGCTCTCCCACTCTTCACCTGGACCCTTCTGCCTCTCCTCTCATCATCTCTCCCACTCTTCACCTTCAATCCCTTCTGCCTCTCCTCTCATCATCTCTCCCACTCTTCACCTTCAATCCCTTCTCCCTCTCCTTTCATCATCTCTCCCACTCTTCACCTGGACCCTTCTGCCTCTCCTCATCTCTCCCACTCTTCACCTTCAATCCTTTCTCCCTCTCCTCTCATCATCTCTCCCACTCTTCACCTTCAATCCCTTCTCCCTCTCCTCTCATCATCTCTCCCACTCTTCACCTGGACCCTTCTGCCTCTCCTCATCTCTCCCACTCTTCACCTTCAATCCCTTCTCCCTCATCTCCTTTCATCATCACTCCCACTCTTCACCTGGACCCTTCTGCCTCTCCTCTCATCATCTCTCCCACTCTTCACCTTCAATCCCTTCTCCCTCTCCTCTCATCAGCTCTCCCACTCTTCAATCCCTTCTCCCTCTCCTCTCCTTTCATTATCTCTCCCACTCTTCACCTTCAATCCCTTCTCCCTCTCCTCTCATTTGATCATCTCTCCCACTCTTCACCTTCAATCCCTTCTCCCTCTCCTCTCCTTTCATCATCTCTCCCACTCTTCACCTTCAATCCCTTCTCCCTCTCATCTCCTTTCATCATCTCTCCCACTCTTCACCTTCAATCCCTTCTCCCTCTCCTCTCCTACTCTTCACCTTCCATCCCTTCTCCCTCTCCTCAACCCTCCTCTTATCCCCTCTCTCACTTCTCTCCCTCTACTCAACTCTGCTCACTTCCCCTCTCCCTGTCCTCTCCTCTCCTTTCATCCCCTCTCCTCTCCTCACCTTTCATCCCCTCTCCCTCAACTCTCCTCTCCTTTCCTTTCATCCCTCTCCAACTCTCATCACCTCTCTTCTCCTTTCATCCCCTCTCCCTCTCCTCTCCTTTCATCCCCTCTCCTCTCCTTTCATCCCCTCTCCCTCGACTCTCATCACCTATCCTCTCCTTTCATCCACTCTCCTCTCCTTTCACCCACTCTCCTCAATTCTCCTACCATCTCCTTTCTTCCCCTCTCCTCTCCTCTCCTCTCCTCTCCCTCTCCTATCATCTCCTCTCCTCTCCTTTCATCCCCTCTCCCTCTCCTCAACTCTCCTATCTTCTCCTTTCATCCCCTCTCCCTCTCCTCACATCTCCTCTCATCCCCTAGTATATTAGTATATGAAAGAGAGATACTTTCCTCCATATTAAAACAGAAATCGTGGTATATGATGTTTTTTTCTCTTGGAATTATGACATTTTTGACCCCTTAAGGTCAAAATGGACACCTGTTGCCACTTTTAGAGAAAATAAATGAATAATCGTGAAAAATGTGGTGTTTTTTGTCTTGTCGGTGAATCAATTGTTGAATTATGAAGTCGGCTATGGATATTTTAATAACTGGGAAACTGTAGCTGTAGTCACTGCAGATCCAGTGAAGTCTGTTACACATACACTCGGCCAATTTATTGGGTACACCAACCTAGTACTGGGTCGGACCTCCCTTTGCCTACAGAACAACCTGAATTATTCGGGGCATGGGTTTTACAAGTCGGAAACGTCTACAGGGATGTTTGTCAAAGCTGACGTGACGGCATCACGCATCACGGTGGTACACCAACTCCACCAGCGCGTACCGTTGACACCAGGAAGCTTCATGGACTCACCAACTCCACCAGCCCGTACCGTTGACACCAGGAAGCTTCATGGTCTCACCAAATCCACCAGCCCATACCGTTGATACCAGGAAGCTTCATGGTCTCACCAACTCCACCAGCCCGTACCGTTGACACCAGGAAGCTTCATGGTCTCACCAACTCCTGACTCTGCCATCCCATAACCGGGATTCGTTCGGGACGTTTTTCCACTCCTCAGTTGTACAGCGCCAAATTAACATGAATCAAAGGTTCTTTAGAAACAAATTCCTGCACCTTTGACTCTGATAGGCTCATTATTAACGGCAGTGACCATGAGCATGTACAACCTGTCCGTATAAATACATTACAGAGAAGCTATAGTGCTATTTAATTCGCAGCATAAATCCAGACAGTGCGGATTGTTTATGATTTAATGAAATGCATGGCTGTGTGTCCGTGTGTGTGTGTGTCCGTGTGTGTGTGTGTCCGTGACATCAGGTCCAACAGCATGGCCTTCATTCCTTGAACGTGATCTAAAACAAAGAGCCACGGTACTGGGACACATACTGGTGTATCCCCCACCTCCACTCAGTGAATCAGCTGTGCTTACCCAGACAGAAGGACCCTCACAACTCATTAGCATATTATCAAGAAGACATCTTCTGGACCGATTACAATATGACTATTTGAGGTGAGAGAAACCCTATTTCAACACCTCAACGAGAGGGGGTGGGGCTAACTGACTGCCACATTAATCTACACAATGACCCAAGTATCACCTACCAGTATCTATGTTGTGTTAAGTGTAGTATGTGAGTTGTGTTAAGATGTAGTATGTGAGTTGTGTTAAGCCACTGGTAGCCTCAAGCAAAGATGTCAGACACTAACATTATACAATTGATACCATACCATTTGCACTATTGGTAGAGCCTGTAAGTCAGCATTTCACTGTAAGGTCTACTACACCTGTTGTATTCAGCATTTCACTGTAAGGTCTACTACACCTGTTGTATTCAGCATTTCACTGTAAGGTCTACTACACCTGTTGTATTCAGCATTTCACTGTAAGGTCTACTACACCTGTTGTATTCAGCATTTCACTGTAAGGTCTACTACACCTGTTGTATTCAGCATTTCACTGTAAGGTCTACTACACCTGTTGTATTCAGCATTTCACTGTAAGGTCTACTACACCTGTTGTATTCAGCATTTCACTGTAAGGACTACACCTGTTGTATTCAGCATTTCACTGTAAGGTCTACTACACCTGTTGTATTCAGCATTTCACTGTAAGGACTACACCTGTTGTATTCGCCGCACATGACAAATAAACTTTGATTTGATTTGATTTGACATACGCTGATATCTATAAAGTACTGAAAACAGCTTTGAAACCAGTTGATAATGAATGTGCTTTCCTGAAAGGAAACAGTGTGACCTTCTGGATACAATGTGTCTTTAATCACATGATAATAATCAGCAAACAGACTCTTTCTTGGTCCTAATCCAAAGAGGTAAAAGTAACAGCGGTTCCCATTTGTTTGCTGTTTTTTTTATGTAGCTAGTGGATGGTGAGAGGAGAAACAAGGTTGTCTCTCTTCTCTTTGCTTTATAACACTAGCGAAATACGAGACCTGGAGGAACAGGGTAGGACGAATCACCCTCTTATCTACACCATACAGCCATTCAAGAAGACCTGTCAGCGTCCGCTTTCCCCTCACACCTGGCCTTAACATATCAGACTCCACCATCTCTGGTGACATTTTGAGGAATAGGCCAGAGTCAGAGCAGAACAGCTCCTGCCCATCTGATATCTAGTTGATAGAGGAGGTACCTACATCACGTGGTCTTCCTGTGGATGATCTGTCATCACCATCCCCATTCCCAGCGTCAGACTCTTTACCTCTGATCTGACCCAGAGAAGATCCGTCATTACCATCCCCATTCCCAGCCTCAGACTCTTTACCTCTGCTCTGACCCGGAGAAGATCCGTCATCACCATCCCCATTCCCAGCCTTAGACTCTTTACCTCTGCTCTGACCCGGAGAAGGGTGCGTGTGGAGGGGGGGGGGGGGGGGGGGGGGGGTGGACTCAAAGACCCAGAGGTGAGACAGTGTGCTGTGTGTCACTCCACAGGTCACTCTCTGGAGCTCCTCCGATAAGCCCTGCGCTGACAACAAGCTGATGGGTGGCTGACACACACACACACGGCGGCCCTGAGGAAGGCAGGCAGAGATAAGAAGCTTCATGAACACAGCATCACAGATCACATTAGCATTGTAGCATTCACCACTAAAGGCCCCGTGCTCTCCACAATAGAGTCTAGACGAGATGCTAGGCTTTCATGGACTATTATTAGCTGCACTACAATCACTAGATCCCAGCCTCATGCTGGAGGTGTGCTTCAGTGAGTGAGTGAGGAGTTTGTGTTTGGCTTTGAATCTGTGGGGGTGTTTAGACTTCTTTTCGGCTAGATATATGAGACATTTGAACAATTCATATAGATGTAGGATGTTCATTTGATCCCCCCGATCGACATCCACAGTGCCCGGAGATCAGTGGGTTAACTGCCTTGTTCAGGGGCAGAAGGACAGATTTGTACCTTGTCAGCTCGGGGATTCAATCCAGCAACCTTTGGGTTACTGGCCCAACGCTCTAACAACTAGGCTACCTGCCGCCTCTACACTCTAACCACTAGGCTACCTGCCGTCCCTCCACTCTAACAACTAGGCTACCTGCCACCCCTCCACTCTAACCACTAGGCTACTAGTTTAAGGGACAGGGAGAAGTGGTAAATGGGTATGTGATGGAAAACTGAGACTGCATGTGACATCTAAACCTCCACTCTAACCACTAGGCTACCTGCCTGCCCTACACTCTAACCACTAGGCTACCTGCCGCCCCTCCACTCTAACCACTAGGCTACCTGCCGCCCCTCCACTCTAACCACTAGGCTACCTGCCGCCCCAACACTCTAACCACTAGGCTACCTACCGCCCCAACACTCTAACCACTAGGCTACCTACCGCCCCAACACTCTAACCACTAGGCTACCTGCCGCCCCTACACTTTAACCACTAGGCTACCTGCCGCCCCTCCACTCTAACCACTAGGCTACCTGCCGCCCCTCCACTCTAACCACTAGGCTACCTGCCGCCCCTCCACTCTAACAACTAGGCTACCTGCCACCCCTCCACTTTAACCACTAGGCTACCTGCCGCCCCTCCACTCTAACCACTAGGCTACCTGCCGCCCCTCCACTCTAACCACTAGGCTACCTGCCGCCCCTCCACTCTAACCACTAGGCTACCTGCCGCCCCAACACTCTAACCACTAGGCTACCTACCGCCCCAACACTCTAACCACTAGGCTACCTGCCGCCCCACCACTCTAACCACTAGGCTACCTACCGCCCCAACACTCTAACCACTAGGCTACCTGCCGCCCCAACACTCTAACCACTAGGCTACCTACCGCCCCAACACTCTAACCACTAGGCTACCTGCCGCCCCTCCACTCTAACCACTAGGCTACCTGCCGCCCCTCCACTCTAACCACTCGGCTACCTGCCGCCCCTCCACTCTAACCACTAGGCTACCTACCGCCCCTACACTTTAACCACTAGGCTACCTGCCGCCCCTCCACTCTAACCACTAAGCTACCTGCCGCCCCTCCACTCTAACCACTAGGCTACCTACCGCCCCTACACTTTAACCACTAGGCTACCTGCCGCCCCTCCACTCTAACCACTAGGCTACCTGCCGTCCCTCCACTCTAACCACTAGGCTACCTGCCGCCCCTCCACTCTAACCACTAGGCTACCTGCCGCCTCTACACTCTAACCGCTAGGCTACCTGCCGCCCCTCAACTCTAACCACTAGGCTACCTACCGCCCCTCCACTCTAACCACTAGGCTACCTGCCGCAATAAAGTTTGTAATTTCCACTTTAACATTTCAGATGATTTGCCTGCGGTGAGAAACTGGTCAAATTAAGATCGTAATCTGTATAGGAGTTGGGGGTGAGCTAGACAGCTTGAGGCAGCAAGCAGAGATGAGGCTTTGAGGACTTTATTGTGCTGCAATCACACTGACACAGTTCTGAAGGCCCTTAGTTTTATAATGAGGCGCATTTCAATGAGATCATGACAAAGGCTCTTTAAAACTCCAAGTCTTTTGTCAGAAGAAATCAATTCCTCGTCAATGCAGGGGGAATCGCCAGTCGACACAGAGAAAGTGGAAAGGTAATTTATTGCGATTGCAAAATCTATTTGAAAGTCCAATAGCATTAGAAACTCGAGCGAGAGACGCTCGTTTCTAATTGAATTACAAATGTTTTTGTACATTTCACTTCCACTGAGATAATAATGCTTAACAAGAGTATTATAAGCCAAATGGTAATCACTAATGGTCACTAATCACTAATGGTCACTAATCACTAATGTAAATGTTGCATTATGTTTGATGTACCCAAAGCATATTAATCAAAAATGTTAAACATGAAACTGTTAAATATTTAAATCTCAGGCACTACTATCTTATCTTCATCCAGTACCCAGTACAGCCAGAAGAGGACTGGCCACCCCTCAGAGCCTGGTTCCTCTCTACCCAGTACAGCCAGAAGAGGACTGGCCACCCCTCAGAGCCTGGTTCCTCTCTACCCAGTACAGCCAGTAGAGGACTGGCCACCCCTCAGAGCCTGGTTCCTCTCTACCCAGTACAGCCAGAAGAGGACTGGCCACCCCTCAGAGCCTGGTTCCTCTCTACCCAGTACAGCCAGAGGAGGACTGGCCACCCCTCAGAGCCTGGTTCCTCTCTACCCAGTACAGCAAGAAGAGGACTGGCCACCCCTCAGAGCTTGGTTCCTCTCTACCCAGTACAGCCAGAAGAGGACTGGCCACCCCTCAGAGCCTGGTTCCTCTCTACCCAGTACAGCCAGAAGAGGACTGGCCACCCCTCAGAGCCTGGTTCCTCTCTACCCAGTACAGCCAGAAGAGGACTGGCCACCCCTCAGAGCCTGGTTCCTCTCTACCCAGTACAGCCAGAAGAGGACTGGCCACCCCTCAGAGCCTGGTTCCTCTCTACCCAGTACAGCCAGAAGAGGACTGGCCACCCCTCAGAGCCTGGTTCCTCTCTACCCAGTACAGCCAGAAGAGGACTGTCCACCCCTCAGAGCCTGGTTCCTCAGTTTCTTCCTAGGTTCCTGCCTTTCTAGGGAGTTTTTCCTAGCCACTGTGCTTCTACATCTGCATTGTTTGCTCTTTGGGGTTTTAGGCTGGGTATCTGAAAAAGCACTTTGTGACATCTGCTAATGTAAAAAAGGTCTCTATGGATACATTTGATTGATTGATTATTCATATCAACACTTAAGATGTTTCAAGTTCCCTAAACAAGAGATAAGCCATTTTTACCAGCCCACTGAATACATTCCTCAGGCAGTAGAATCTATTTCAGAAGGAGAAACAGAGAGCAGTGCTGCAGTACACCAGAACTCCTCCTACACACACCAGAACTCCTTCTACACACACCAGAACTCCTCCTACAAACACCAGAACTCCTCCTACACACACCAGAACTCCTCCTACACACACCAAAACTCCTCCTACACACAGCAGAACTCCTCCTACACACAGCAGAACTCCTCCTACACACAGCAGAACTCCTCCTACACACACCAGAACTCCTCCTACACACACCAGAACTCCTCCTACACACACCAACACAGCAGAACTCCTCCTACACACATCAGAACTCCTCCTACACATACCAGAACTCCTCCTACACACAGCAGAACTCCTCCTACACACAGCAGAACTCCTCCTACACACACCAGAACTCCTCCTACACACACCAGAACTCCTCCTACACACACCAGAACTCCTCCTACACACACCAGAACTCCTCCTACACACACCAGAACTCCTCCTACACACACCAGAACTCCTCCTACACACACCAGAACTCCTCCTAAACACACCAACACAGCAGAACTCCTCCTACACACACCAGAACTCCTCCTACACACACCAGAACTCCTCCTACACACAGCAGAACTCCTCCTACACACAGCAGAACTCCTCATACACACACCAGAACTCCTCCTACACACACCAGAACTCCTCCTACACACACCAGAACTCCTCCTACACACAGCAGAACTCCTCCTACACACACCAACACACCAGAACTCCTCCTACACACACCAAAACTCCTCCTACACACACCAAAACTCCTCACTCCTCCTACACACACCAGAACTCCTACTACACACACCAGAACTCCTACTACACACACCAGAACTCCTCCTACACACACCAGAACTCCTCCAACACACACCAGAACTCCTCCTACACACACCAGAACTCCTCCTACACACACCAGAACTCCTCCTACACACACCAACACACCATAACTCCTCCTACACACACCATAACTCCTCCTACACACACCAAAACTCCTCCTACACACAGCAGAACTCCTCCTACACACACCAGAACTCCTCCTACACACACCAGAACTCCTCCTACACACAGCAGAACTCCTCCTACACACAGCAGAACTCCTCCTACACACAGCAGAACTCCTCCTACAAACAGCAGAACTCCTCCTACACACAGCAGAACTCCTCCCACACACACCAGCACTCCTCCTACACACACCAGACTGGAATATGTTCTGTGATTCCTCCAATGGCATTGAGGAGTACTGTACACCACATCAGTCATTGGCTTCATCAGTAAGTGCATAGATGATGTCGTCCCCACAGTGACTGTACGTACATATCCCAAACAGAAGCCATGGATTATAGGCAACATCCACACTGAGTTAAAGGCCAGAGCTGCCACTTTCAAGGAGCAGGATGCCCTCTGACGAACCATCAAACAGGCAAAGCATCAATACAGGACAAAGATGGAATCGTTCTACACCGGCTCTGATGCTCATCGGATGTGGCAGAGCTTGCAAACCATCAGACTACAAAGGGAAGCACAGCCGAGAGCTGCCCAGTGACACAAGCTAAACTACTTCTGTGCAAATGGCACAGAAACATGCATGAGAGCACCGCTGTTCCTGAAGACTGTGTGATCACGCTCTCCGCAGCCGATGTGAGTAAGACCTTTAAACAGGTCAACATTCACAAGGCCGCAGGGCCAGGACGATTACCAGGATGTGTACTGCAAGCATGCACTTACCAACTGGCAAGTATCTTCACTGACATTTTCAACCTCTCCCTGTCCCAGTCTGTAATACCAACATGTTTTAAGCACACCACCACAGTCCCAAGAACACTAAGGTAACCTGCCTAAATGACTACAGACCCGTAGCACTCACGTCTGCAGCCATGAAGTGCTTTGAAAGGCTGGTCACGACTCACATCAACACCATTATCCCAGAAACCCTAGACTCACTCCAATTTGAATACCACCCCAACAGATCCACAGATGATGCAATCTCTATTGCACTCCACACTGCCCTTTCCCAACTGGACAAAAGGAACACCTATGTGAGAATGCTGTTCAATGACTACAGCTCAGCGTTCAACACCGTAGTACCCTCAAAGCTCATCAATACGCTTAGGACCCTGGGACTAAACACCTCCCTCTGCAACTGGATCCTGGACCTCCTGACGGGTGGTAAGGGTAGGTAACAACACATCTGCCACGCTGATCCTCAACACAGGGGCCCCTCAGGGGTGCGTGCTCAGTCCCCTCCTGTACTCCCTGTTCACTCATGAATGCACAGCCAGGCACGAGTCCAACACCATTATTACGTTTGCCGATGACACAACAATGGTAGGCCTGATCACCGATAACAACGACACAGCCTATAGGGAGGAGGTCAGAGACCTGGCCGTGTGGTGCTAGGACAATAAATCAATTAATCAAATGCATTTATAAAGCCCATGTCACAAAGTGCTATACAGAAACCCAGCCTAAAACCCCCAAACAGCAAACAATGCAGATGTAGAAGCACGGTGGCTAGGAAAAACTCCCTAGAAAGGCCAAAACCTAGGAAGAAACCAGGGGAAACCAACTCCTCCCACACAGCACTACTCCTTCTACACAGCACTACTCCTCCTACACAGCACTACTCCTCCTACACAGCACTACTCCTCCTACACAGCACTACTCCTCCTACACAGCAAAACTCCTCCTACACAGCACTACTCCTCCTACACAGCACTACTCCTCCTACACAGCACTACTCCTCCTACACAGCACTACTCCTCCTACACAGCACTACTCCTCCTACACAGCACTACTCCTCCTACACAGCACTACTCCTCCCACACAGCAAAACTCCTCCTACACAGCACTACTCCTCCTACACAGCACTACTCCTCCCACACAGCAAAACTCCTCCTACACAGCACTACTCCTCCTACACAGCACTACTCCTCCTACACAGCACTACTCCTCCCACACAGCACTACTCCTCCCACACAGCACTACTCCTCCTACACAGCACTACTCCTCCTACACAGCACTACTCCTCCTACACAGCACTACTCCTCCTACACAGCACTACTCCTCCCACACAGCAAAACTCCTCCTACACAGCACTACTCCTCCTACACAGCACTACTCCTCCCACACAGCACTACTCCTCCTACACAGCACTACTCCTCCTACACAGCACTACTCCTCCTACACAGCAAAACTCCTCCTACACAGCACTACTCCTCCTACACAGCAAAACTCCTCCTACACAGCACTACTCCTCCTACACAGCACTACTCCTCCTACACAGCACTACTCCTCCCACACAGCAAAACTCCTCCTACACAGCACTACTCCTCCTACACAGCACCTCTCCTCCTACACAGCACCACTCCTCCTACACAGCACCACTCCTCCTACACAGCACTACTCCTCCTACACAGCACTACTCCTCCTACACAGCACTACTCCTCCTACACAGCACTACTCCTCCTACACAGCAAAACTCCTCCTACACAGCACTACTCCTCCTACACAGCACTACTCCTCCTACACAGCACTACTCCTCCTACACAGCACTACTCCTCCTACACAGCAAAACTCCTCCAACACACCAACTGTTCAACTGACTAGGTTCCCCCCGTCCCCTTTCCAGAGATAAACACTAGCTGTCATACTGGTGAGAAGCCATCTGCTTCATGTCCCCTGACTCTCCCACATACAGTGTTCAGCATCCATAGTGTCTTGCCTCTTTTCTTGTTAATTCTACATTCTTAGGTTTACATGTAGTGCCATTCAGGAGGATGCATTGAACTCTAATCTCTGTGGTCAGTTGAAGCTATGTATCCTATGCTCTAAACAGCAAAACGTGTGTGTGTCTGTGTGCATGTGATTGTGTGTGTGCGCCAGGGTAACTCGGAGTGGGAGTCCATTAGTGTCACCTCTCTCCTGTGTCTCCCAGTTCATCATCC
This sequence comes from Oncorhynchus kisutch, assembly GCF_002021735.2. Lineage (NCBI taxonomy): Eukaryota > Metazoa > Chordata > Actinopteri > Salmoniformes > Salmonidae > Oncorhynchus > Oncorhynchus kisutch. The sequence goes on from NC_034195.2 coordinate 48,214,633, forward strand.
CTAACCCTCTGTGTCATCACTCAAGTCAGTTCCCCTTCAATGCCCAACGGCTGCCTAACTGTCAAACACCAGGGGAGTGTCTGGCCTGTTGGTGATGGTAGTTTAACAGCTCCACCCACAACGCCACTCATACACGTAGGGCCGACCCGTGAGCTTGATTTCAAATCAAACTTTATTTGTCACCTGCGCCGAATACAGCATGTGTAGACCTAACCGTGAAATGCATACTTACTTGCCCTTATTCTTACTTCCGGCGCCGACAGAGATGGCCGCCTCGCTTCGCGTTCCTAGGAAACTATGCAGTTTTTTGTTTTTTTACGTGTTATTTCTTACACTAGTACCCCAGGTCATCTTAGGTTTCATCACATACAGCCGAGAAGAACTACTGAATATAAGATCAGCGTCAACTCACCACCAGTACGACCAAGAATATGTTTTTCGCGATGCGGATCCTGTGTTCTGCCTTACAACCAGTGCCACGGGATGGTTCCCATGCAGCGACCCAAAAAAACGACTCAGAAAAAGAGGGAAACGAAGCGGTCTTCTGGTCAGACTCCGGAGACGGGCACATCGTGCACCACTCCCTAGCATTCTTCTTGCCAATGTCCAGTCTCTTGACAACAAGGTTGATGAAATCCGAGCAAGGGTAGCATTCCAGAGGGACATCAGAGACTGTAACGTTCTCTGCTTCACGGAAACGTGGCTCACTGGAGAGAAGCAATCCGAAGCGGTGCAGCCAGCGGGTTTCTCCACGCATCGCGCGGACAGAAACGAACATCTTTCTGGTAAGAAGAGGGGCGGGGGCGTATGCCTTATGGCCAACGTAACATGGTGTGATGAAAGAAACATGCAGGAACTCAAATCCTTCTGTTCACCTGATTTAGAATTCCTCACAATCAAATGTAGACCGCATTATCTACCAAGAGAATTCTCTTCGATTATAATCACAGCCGTATATATCCCCCCCCAAGCAGACACATCGATGGCTCTGAACTAACTTTATTTAACTCTCTGCAAACTGGAAACGATTTATCCGGAGGCTGCATTCATTGTAGCTGGGGATTTTAACAAGGCTAATCTGAAAACAAGACTCCCTAAATTTTATCAGCATATCGATTGCGCAACCAGGGGTGGAAAGACCCTGGATCATTGTTACTCTAACTTCCGCGACGCATATAAGGCCCTGCCCCGCCCCCCTTTCGGAAAAGCTGACCACGACTCCATTTTGTTGATCCCTGCCTACAGACAGAAACTAAAACAAGAAGCTCCCACGCTGAGGTCTGTCCAACGCTGGTCCGACCAAGCTGACTCCACACTCCAAGACTGCTTCCATCACGTGGACTGGGAGATGTTTCGTATTGCGTCAGCCAACAACATTGACGAATACGCTGATTCGGTGTGCGAGTTCATTAGAACGTGCGTTGAAGATGTCGTTCCCATAGCAACGATTAAAACATTCCCCAACCAGAAACCGTGGATTGATGGCAGCATTCGTGTGGAACTGAAGGCGCGAACCACTGCTTTTAATCAGGGCAAGGTGTCTGGTAACATGACTGAATACAAACAGTGCAGCTATTCCCTCCGCAAGGCTATCAAACAAGCTAAGCGCCAGTACAGAGACAAAGTAGAATCTCAATTCAACGGCTCAGACACAAGAGGCATGTGGCAGGGTCTACAGTCAATCACGGACTACAGGAAGAAACCCAGCCCAGTCACGGACCAGGATGTCTTGCTCCCAGGCAGACTAAACAACTTTTTTGCCCGCTTTGAGGACAATACAGTGCCACTGACACGGCCTGCAACGGCCTAGTACCCTCCAAGCTCGTCATCAAGCTCGAGACCCTGGGTCTCGACCCCGCCCTGTGCAACTGGGTACTGGACTTCCTGACGGGCCGCCCCCAGGTGGTGAGGGTAGGCAACAACATCTCCTCCCCGCTGATCCTCAACACTGGGGCCCCACAAGGGTGCGTTCTGAGCCCTCTCCTGTACTCCCTGTTCACCCACGACTGCGTGGCCACGCACGCCTCCAACTCAATCATCAAGTTTGCGGACGACACAACAGTGGTAGGCTTGATTACCAACAACGACGAGACGGCCTACAGGGAGGAGGTGAGGGCCCTCGGAGTGTGGTGTCAGGAAAATAACCTCACACTCAACGTCAACAAAACTAAGGAGATGATTGTGGACTTCAGGAAACAGCAGAGGGAACACCCCCCCATCCACATCGATGGAACAGTAGTGGAGAGGGTAGCAAGTTTTAAGTTCCTCGGCATACACATCACAGACAAACTGAATTGGTCCACTCACACAGACAGCATCGTGAGGAAGGCGCAGCAGCGCCTCTTCAACCTCAGGAGGCTGAAGAAATTCGGCTTGTCACCAAAAGCACTCACAAACTTCTACAGATGCACAATCGAGAGCATCCTGGCGGGCTGTATCACCGCCTGGTATGGCAACTGCACCGCCCTCAACCGTAAGGCTCTCCAGAGGGTAGTGAGGTCTGCACAACGCATCACCGGGGGCAAACTACCTGCCCTCCAGGACACCTACACCACCCGATGCTACAGGAAGGCCATAAAGATCATCAAGGACATCAACCACCCGAGCCACTGCCTGTTCACCCCGCTGTCATCCAGAAGGCGAGGTCAGTACAGGTGCATCAAAGCTGGGACCGAGAGACTGAAAAACAGCTTCTATCTCAAGGCCATCAGACTGTTAAACAGCCACCACTAACATTGAGTGGCTACTGCCAACACACTGTCAATGCCACTGACTCTACTCCAGCCACTTTAATCATGGGAATTGATGGGAAATGATGTAAATATATCACTAGCCACTTTAAACAATGCTACCTTATATAATGTTACTTACCCTACATTATTAATCTCATATGCATACGTAGATACTGTACTCTATATCATCGACTGCATCCTTATGTAATACATGTATCACTAGCCACTTTAACTATGCCACTTGGTTTACATACTCATCTCATATGTATATACTGTACTCGATATCATCTACTGTATCTTGCCTATGCTGCTCTGTACCATCACTCATTCATATATCCTTATGTACATATTCTTTATCCCCTTACATTGTGTATAAGACAGTAGTTTTTTTTGGAATTGTTAGTTAGATTACTTGTTTGTTATTACTGCATTGTCGGAACTAGAAGCACAAGCATTTCGCTACACTCGCATTAACATCTGCTAACCATGTGTATGTGACAAATAAATTTGATTTGATTTGATTTGATTTATTCAACAGTGCAGTTCAAGAAAGTGTTTGATTAGATTCTGAGGTCGGACATATAAAGTTTGTATGGGAAAACTATTTCTAAGGTGCATAGTTTCAGTTTTTTCAAACTGACTTCACTCGTGCAAAAGAAGGAAGCTTGCCCTACAAATGTTAACACATGTGTAGATCAACTACACAGCTGGAACTCTGATGAAGGTGTTTACATGTCAAATACACAGCTGGAACTCTGATGAAGGTGTTTACATGTCAAATACACAGCTGGAACTCTGATGAACGTGTTTACATGTCAAATACACAGCTGGAACTCTGATGAACGTGTTTACATGTCAAATACACAGCTGGAACTCTGATGAACGTGTTTACATGTCAAATACACAGCTGGAACTCTGATGAACGTGTTTACATGTCCTAATAATTCTAAAGCTTTCTCAGAAAACCAAGTGTCTTAATCAGAGTAAGTTGTTTACATATCTAATGCCATACTCAGCCTACTGCCATAATCAGTTTAATATCGATTTATTAGTGTGCATGTAAATGTACTCTTCAACAGGTTGGCTAACTGCTGTTCTGGGGCAAATAGCATTTGTCTTGCACCTTTCCACAGTCTGATATCCTTCTTGTCTCAATATGGCTTATATTATTTACTTTTTACTTACTTCAATAATTGCCTGCCATTGCCTGGTGGGGGGGGCCTTACCCTCCTCCTGTTTCTATGTTTCCTAAATCCGTACAATTATTATCCTGAAAATCACAGCCAGACGGACACTTTGCTCCCAAGCCATTGGTCTCATCTCAATATAAAACACTGGTCTCATCTCACTATAAAACACTGGTCTCATCTCACTATAAAACACTGGTCTCATCTCACTATAAAACACTGGTCTCACCTCATCTCACTATAAAACACTGGTCTCATCTCATCTCACTATAAAACACTGGTCTCATCTCATCTCACTATAAAACACTGGTCTCATCTCACTATAAAACACTGGTCTCATCTCACTATAAAACACTGGTCTCATCTCACTATAAAACACTGGTCTCACCTCATCTCACTATAAAACACTGGTCTCATCTCATCTCACATATAAAACACTGGTCTCATCTCATCTCACTATAAAACACTGGTCTTATCTCATCTCACTATAAAACACTGGTCTCATCTCATCTCACTATAAAACACTGGTCTCATCTCATCTCACTATAAAACACTGGTCTCATCTCATCTCACTATAAACATTGGTCTCATCTCATCTCACTATAAAACACTGGTCTCACCTCATCTCACTATAAAACACTGGTCTCATCTCACTATAAAACACTGGTCTCATCTCACTATAAAACACTGGTCTCATCTCTCCCCATGCCTCCCCTGGTCTCCCCCCTGCCTCCCCTGGTCTCCACCATGTCTCACCTGGTCTCCCCCATGTCTCCACTGGTCTCCCCCATGACACCCCTGGTCTCCCCCATGCCCCCCCTGGTCTCCCCCATGCCTCCCCTGGTCTCCCCCATGTCTCCCCCATTCCTCCCCTGGTCTCCCCCATTCCTCCCCTGGTCTCCCCCATGCCTCCACTGGTCCCCCCCATGTCTCCCCTGGTCTCCCCCATTCCCCCCCTTGTTTCTCCCCATGTCTCACCTGGTCTCCCCTGGTCTCCCCCATGACACCCCTGGTCTCCCCCATGTCTCACCTGGTCTCCCCCATGCCTCCCCTGGTCTCCCCCATTCCTCCCCTGGTCTCCCCCATGACTCCCCTGGTCTCCCCCATGTCTCCCCCATTCCTCCCCTGGTCTCCCCCATTCCTCCCCTGGTCTCCCCCATGCCTCCCCTGGTCCCCCCCATGTCTCCCCATGTCTCCCCCAGCCCCCCCCTTGTTTCTCCCCATGTCTCACCTGGTCTCCCCTGGTCTCCCCTGGTCTCCCCCATGCCGCCCCTGGTCTCCCCCATGCCGCCCCTGGTCTCCCCCATGTCTCACCTGGTCTCCCCCATGTCTCCACTGGTCTCCCCCATGCCACCCCTGGTCTCCCCCATGTCTCACCTGGTCTCTCCCATGTCTCCCCCATGCCTCCCCTGGGCTCCCCCATTCCTCCCCTGGTCTCCCCCATGTCTCCCCTGGTCCCGCCCATGCCTCCCCCTTGTTCCCCCCATGCCTCCCCTGGTCTCCCCCATGCCTCCCCTGGTCTCCCCCATGCCTCCCCTGGTCTCCCCCATGTCTCACCTGGTCTCCCCCATGTCTCCCCTGGTCTCCCCCATGCCCCCCCTGGTCTCCCCCATTCCTCCCCTGGTCTCCCCCATGCCTCCCCTGGTCTCCCCCATTCCTCCCCCATGTCTCACCTGGTCTCCCCCATTCCTCCCCCATGTCTCACCTGGTCTCCCCCATGTCTCCCCTGGTCTCCCCCATGCCTCCCCTGGTCTCCCCCATTCCTCCCCTGGTCTCCCCCATGCCTCCCCTGGTCTCCCCCATTCCTCCCCCATGTCTCACCTGGTCTCCCCCATGTCTCCCCTGGTCTCCCCCATTCCTCCCCTGGTCTCCCCCATGTCTCCCCTGGTCTCCCACAAGACTCCCCCATGCCTCCCCCTTGTTCCCCCATGTCTCCCCCATGCCTCCCCCATGTCTCCCTCTGCTTTCCACTAGTGAGAGCCATTTGGTTTTGTTCTAGTGTTACATTGGATCAGCAGGGAGTTGCCTACGTCCTTGGCAAGCGCTGCCATTGTATAAATTAATCTAATTGCTCTCCACCCATCCCAGCCCTTGTCATGACCCGCAGTCACCTCTCCCCCTCCCCCACCATCACCCGCAGTCACCTCTCCCCCCCTCCCTCCCCCACTGTCAACTCTCCCCCCCTCCCTCCCCCTGTTATCAGACACAGTCAACTCTCCATCCCTCCCTCCCTCCCCGTCAACTCTCCACCCCTCCCTCCCCCTGTCATCACCTCTCCACCCCTCCCTCCTCATCATCACCTCTCCACCCCTCTCTCCTCATCATCACTTCTCCACCCCTCCCTCCTCGTCATCACCTCTCCACCCCTCCCTCCTCGTCATCACCTCTCCACCCCTCCCTCCTCGTCATCACGTCTCCACCCCTCTCTCCTAGTCATCACCTCTCCACCCCTCTCTCCTCGTCATCACCTCTCCACCCCTCCCTCCACGTCATCACCTCTCCACCCCACCCTCCACGTCATCACCTCTCCACCCCTCCCCCTCGTCATCACCTCTCCACCCCTCTCTCCTCATCATCACCTCTCCACCCCTCCCTCTTCTCTCTCTCTCTCCCTCCCTCCCTCCCCAACCAGGCTAGATGATGTCACATTGTGTACATCAGTGGGTGGCTTTACTGCAGCGTCTATCCACGGCGATGTGGCCTTGATACTATGGACTAGAGGTCGGCCGATTATGATTTTTCAACACCGATACCGACACCGATTATTGTAGGATCAAAAAAGCCTATACCGATTACATCGGCCAATTAAAAAATTATTATAATACTTTAAAAAAATGTATTTGTTATAATGACAATTACAACAATACTGAATTAACACTTATTTTAACTTAATATAATACATCAATAAAATCAATTTAGCCTCAAATAGATAATGAAACATGTTCAATTTGGTTTAAATAATGCAAAAACAAAGTGTTGGAGAAGAAAGTAAAAGTGCAATATGTGCTATGTAACAAAGCTAACATTTTATTTCCTTGCTCAGAACATGAGAACATATGAAAGCTGGTGGTTCCTTTTAACATGAGTCTTCAATATTCCCAGGTAAGAAGTTTTAGGTTGTAGTTATTATAGGACTATTTCCCTCTATACATTTGTATTTCATTAACCTTTGACTATTGGATGTTCTTATAGGCACTTTAGTATTGCCAGTGTAACAGTATAGCTTTCGTCCCTCTCCTCGCTTCTTCCTGGGCTCGAACCAGCAACACAACGACAACAGCCACCACATCGAAGCAGCGTTACCCATGCAGAGCAAAGGAAATAACCACCCCTTAGCTCAGAGCGAGTGAAGTTTGAAGCGCTATTAGCGCGCGCTAACTAGCCAGCCATTTCACTTCGGTCACACGAGCCTCATCTCGGGAGTTGATAGGTTTGAAGTCATAAACAGCACAATGCTTGACGCACAACGAACAGCTGCTGGCAAAACGCACGAAAGTGCTGTTTGAATGAATGTTTACGCGCCTGCTTCTGCCTACCACCGCTCAGTCAGATACTTAGATACTTGTATGCTCAGTCAGATTATATGCAACACAGGACACGCTAGATAATATCTAGTAATATCATCAACCATGTGTAGTTAACTAGTGATTATGATTGATTGTTTAATGCTAGCTAGCAACTTACCTTGGCTTACTGCATTCGCGTAACAGGCAGTCTCCTTGTGGAGTGCAACGAGAGAGAGGCAGGTCGTTATTGCGTTGGACTAGTTAACTGTAAGGTTGCAAGATTAGCTCCCCCGAGCTGACAAGGTGAAAATCTGTCGTTCTGCCCCTGAACGAGGCAGTTAACCCACCGTTCCTAGGCCGTCATTGAAAATAAGAATGTGTTCTTAACTGACTTGCCGAGTTAAATAAAGATAAAATAAAATTTTAAAATAATCGGCAAATCGGCGCCCAAAAATACCGATTTCCGATTGTTATGAAAACTTGAAATTGGCCATAATTAATCAGCCATTCCAATTAATCGGTCAACCTCTACTCTGGACTAGGTTGCCATTTCAGATGCACACCTTGACACCTCGTCTCTCCACAAGAGGTACTGTTCAGATCACGATGAGCTCTCAAGTGTGTCAGACTCTCTCTCCCCCTCTCTCTTCTCCCCTCTCTCTCACGCATGCCCGCACGCACAGCTTCTACCCCCAAGCCATAAGACTGCTGAACAATTAATCAAATGGCCACCCGGACTATTTACATTGACCCCCCCTTTGTTTTTGTACTGCTGCTACTCGCCGCTTATTATCTATGCATAGTGACTTTATCCCTACCTACATGTACAAATTACCTCGACAAATCTGCACATTGACTAGGTACCGGTACCCCCTCTATATAGCCTTGTTATTGTTATTTTATTATGTTACTTTTAATTAAATGTTTTACTTTATTTAGTAAATATTTTCTTAACTTTATATCTTAAACTGCATTGTTGATTAAGGGCTTGTAAGTAAATGCATTTCACAGTAAAGTCTACACCTGTTGTGTCTCTCCGGACCCATAGACATAGTCAGCTGGGTACATCCTTGTGAAGTCAAGATACTTCCTAAGTGCAGACAAATGATTATTGCTCTAGTGTTTGTGACAAGCTCCTCGCTATGTTCATCAACAAAATGTTCTCAAGAAACTTTGAGAGGCACCTGAATGATTAATCAGTTAGTGTGTCGTGTCTGGAATCACTTAATTCATCCGCAGGACGCGCTCTTCAAACACCAGCACCAGGTGTTTCTAATCAAGATATGTTTGTTTGTCTTGTGTTTTTGTATGCATTACAATTACCAGGTGTGCTACGGTTTCAGGAGTCAATTTGCCATTGAGGGGAGGCACTGTAACAGTTCATTTAACACACCAGCAAGCCTTTCCCCCATCAACACTCAGGTCGGGTAAACATGTCACACAACACAAGCACACACACACACACACTGAAGCTACATGTACCTAGAGATTAAATAGAAGAGATGAGAGAGAGGGAGTGAGAGAAAGAGGGAGTGAGAGAGAGAGAGGTAGAGTGAGTGAGTGAGTGAGTGAGTGAGTGAGTGAGTGAGTGAGTGAGTGAGTGAGAGAGAGAGAGAGAGTGAGTGACAGAAAGAGTGAGTGACAGAAAGAGAAGAGATTTAGTTAGAGAGAAAGAGAGAGAGTTAGAGAAAGAGAGGAAGAGAGAGAGAGTTAGTTAGAGAAAGAGAGGAAGAGAGCGAGAGAAAGAGAGGAAGAGAGAGAGGTGCGAGTGGGTGGAAATTATTAAACTCATTATGAAGAGCCCCCTCATGGGTGAGAAGATGGGGGGGTGGGTCAGTGTGGGGTGAGAAGATGAGGGGTGGATGGGGTGGTCCAGGGATTTGATACACGCTTGAAAAGGTCATTGCAGCTCTAAGAAAGAGACGGAAAAAGAAAAGGTCAATTCATCCACTCCCTCTTAAATTGTCCTCTCCTCGCGCGCCTCTCCTTGCCACTCTTCCTGAATGGGATTCAGTAGAGGGTCTGATAAAGCCCATTGACTTGATATCTCCTCGTAAATCTGCCAGGACTAACGTCAGCGGGGAGAGGGGGCATACTTTCCAAGTTGCAGGGCAAAATAACGCAGCCATGTTATTTAGAGTTATATTACCAGCAAACCCATGAGCTGTGTGCGCTATTAACAGCTAATATACACATAACGTCTGTTTTCCGTGCTGTCTAGAGTTAACCAATACACTGAGGGTGCTTGGCTGGATGTACTTTGGGTTGTCGGCCATACTTGATACACACAGGAAAGTGTTGACCATGAAAAACCCAGCAGCATTATAGCGGTACGTCATATACACCCGTATACCCGTATACCGGGATATTTCTAAATAGCCACGGGATGTTTTTTCAATAGCGTTTACTGTCAATACTGTCCATTACTTTTAAGTTGTTCAATACATGTTTATATTTGTATCTACTTTTTAAGTAAATACCAGCATTCCTCATTCCACCGGTCACATTATTCTACATTATGAAGCTTTCCATAGTTCCCCAGTGTAACATGTACGCTGGGAGTCGGGAAGCAAGTTCAGGAAGTCTATTGAATGAATAAATAAATGAACATAGAAGAAAGGAAGAAACACGGGCGGCGTACAGAACACTGGAAGTTGATAACGCCTGGGGAAAGACCCAACGGGAGTGACAGATATATGGGAGGTAATCAGGAAGGTGATGGGAGTCCAGGTGAGTCTCGTGAGGCGCTGATGCACGTAACAATGGTGACAGGCGTGAGTAATAATGAGCAGCCAGACGACCTGGAGCGCCGGAGAGGGAGTATACGTGACACCCAGTCACGTGTTTGTTTGTAAATAGCACAACAGGAGAAAGCTGGAGCAGGTGAGTCCAGCTGTGTGTTGACTAGGGTGATGTTTTATATTAAGCCAACTTGTGAATTCTCATTGAGTGGAGAAGTGCAACTGAAGAAAGTACAATAACAAGCATTTTAGGTCTTTGATGAAAGGATGTTGATGTCACCTTACTTACTCTCATTGTGTGTGTCATTTCTCTCCATGTGTTAAAATATCCCAGTGATTAAGTAGTGTCAGGACCAAGTACCAATCCATGCCTTCAAAACCACCACTAAGAGGATTGGTCAATATAAGAGCTGATCTGAAATGACCTGCTCTGACCTGCACTGCTCTGCTCTGCTCTGACCTGCTCTGCTCTGCTCTGCTCTGCTCTGCTCTGTTCTGACCTGCTCTGCTCTGCTCTGACCTGCTCTGCTATGACCTGCACTGCTCTGCTCTGCTCTGCTCTGCTATGACCTGCACTGCTCTGCTCTGCTCTGCTCTGCTCTGCTCTGCTCTGCTCTGACCTGCTCTGCTCTGCTCTGCACTGCTCTGCTCTGCTCTGCTCTGACCTGCTCTGCTCTGCGATATTTCTTATCCGTTTAATCTTTTTTCCAGCGTGAAAAACACTGAATTCTGCGTTTTCGCGACCCCTATGTTTATCCTTGCTAGTTATTTATCTAAGTAAGTGACTGAATGAATAAGTTGACAGGCATCATACTTTGTTATCGTTCTGCAGTGTTTGAGAAATCAAAGCCCCGTGGAGGAGTTATCTGTACAGCTGCCTCTGCTATCTTGATTTTCTTGCGTCTTTTTTCTCTCCATTCTCGGCCCGTCTGCTCCGAGCAGAGCAGGCAGGCCTGTTGCCCTAGCGACTCCAGACTCCACACAGACACAGCGTGTACACATGCTGCTCCAGAGCCAGTACTGTTGTTCTTTCTTCAGACAAGCATGCATCAAAACTTTGTTAATTTGCACAATGTCTCTCATTCACATTTGCTCCTCCAAACTCACCAAAAATTATATTCGGTAGCTCCTACCTATATCTGTCTAACTTTATGAGCTAGATTGCCTGTCTTATGTTTTATTTTCGTTTGAGCTCGTTAGCACATTTAGCTAGCAGCCTCCATGGAAATTCGCTATTACTTGTGCTAATTTTGTTAGCATTGTGGCAATAAAAGACCCAACGGGATTTTTTTCATTTTTGGGCACCCCTTTGTATACTAAACCGGTAAGACCGTAAATCCCGAGATGAGAGAAGGACGGTATGATGATATGAACATCTGTATACCGCTCAACCCTGGCACATACTACCACACCCCGTTCAAAGGCACTTAAAATATTTTGAACCGGTCTCCCTCCCTTTAACCGGTCTCTCTCCCTTTAACCTGTCTCCTTCCCTTTAACCTGTCTCCTTCCCTTTAACCTGTCTCCTTCCCTTTAACCTGTCTCCTTCCCTTTAACCGGTCTCCTTCCCTTTAACCTGTCTCCTTCCCTTTAACCTGTCTCCTTCCCTTTAACCTGTCTCCTTCCCTTTAACCTGTCTCCCTCCCTTTAACCTGTCTCCTTCCCTTTAACCTGTCTCCTTCCCTTTAACCGGTCTCCTTTCCTTTAACCGTTCTCCTTCCCTTTAACCGGTCTCCTTCCCTTTAACCTGTCTCCTTTCCTTTAACCGGTTCTCCTTCCCTTTAACCGGTCCCCTTCCCTTTAACCGGTTCTCCTTCCCTTTAACCGGTCTCCTTCCCTTTAACCGGGTCTCCTTCCCTTTAACCGGTTCTCCTTCCCTTTAACCGGTCTCCTTCCCTTTAACCTGTCTCCTTCCCTTTAACCTGTCTCCTTCCCTTTAACCTGTCTCCTTCCCTTTAACCTGTCTCCTTCCCTTTAACCTGTCTCCTTCCCTTTAACCGGTTCTCCTTCCCTTAACCTGTCTCCTTCCCTTTAACCTGTCTCCTTCCCTTTAACCTGTCTCCTTCCCTTTAACCTGTCTCCTTCCCTTTAAACTGTCTCCTTCCCTTTAACCGGTTCTCCTTCCCTTTAACCTGTCTCCTTCCTTTAACCTGCCTCCTTCCCTTTAACCTGTCTCCTTCCCTTTAACCGGTTCTCCTTCCCTTTAACCTGTCTCCTTCCCTTTAACCTGTCTCCTTCCCTTTAACCTGTCTCCTTCCCTTTAACCTGTCTCCTTCCCTTTAAACTGTCTCCTTCCCTTTAACCGGGTCTCCTTCCATAATTGTTACATTTCAAGTGCTGGACATAATCGACTGTAAAAATACTAGGAAATCAGCTCCAATTTGTCCCCAAGTATTCCCACGCATAATAGAGAGACGTGATCGTATACAAATGTAAACAAGGTTTATAATATTATATCTGCTTGGGCTTCTTTAGGTCAATTTGCAGACTACATTTTGGCCGCCGACCATCTGCTCAAGAAAAAAAATCGACCCATGGCTGAATCTAGTTGATGATCCCTGGTATATGTCATGGAAAGAGCATGTGTCCCTAATGTTTTGGACACTCAGTGTTTATTACCAATGTAATAACACAACCATGTTATCCAGAGTTACCGTTCTGATTCAATGTCACAGACAACAAACACGTGCTGTTTCTGATACTACTGTATCTGCTATAGCTATAGTATTATAGTATCATAGTAATATCATCAGACGAATGGCTCGGTCACGGCGTTCAGTGAACATGCACTGGTATTTTAAGAATCTACTGCATGAAATATATATAAAATACTTTATATAGAATATGTAGTATGAACTGTGTATTTGTGTATTCAGTGTAAGCCATTGCTATGTACCAGGCGCTTCAGGCTGGGAAAGTGGAAAAAGATCAACTCAACACCTATATTGCATCTACTTTTCTGATGGATCTCGAACCAGAGGGGGGAGGGGGAGAGAGGGACAGAGAGACAGAGAGAGAGAGAGAGAGAGAGAGAGAGAGAGAGAGAGGGAGAGGGAGAGAGGGAGAGAGGGAGAGAGGGAGAGAGAGACAGAGAGACAGAGAGACGGAGAGAGAGACGGAGAGAGAGACAGAGAGAGAGACAGAGAGATCAATTTGTGTTACAATCAAACATGGTAGTGGACCTGGATGATGACGGATCTGGATTCTGATTAAAACCTTGAGGATGGAGTACAGTTGAAGCGTGGACTCGTTGGGGGTTGGCGATAGGGGTAGACGGGGGTTGAAATATGGCCCTGGGTTATTCCCAGGGAAATGGGAGGACAGCAGAATGAGAGACAGATTATATTTCAGCGTAATCTCTGGCAGGTGGACACAAGATCAATCAAGCTTCACATTCCTCCACCCTTTGTTGTCTCCTGTCAATTTTAACGGTTGAGGGACATCATTCCAAAAAAATTAATGGGACATCAAGATGGATGAGAACATTTGTAGCTAGCAGTCTGGAGATGGAGAGGGAGGGAGGGGTAGAGATGGAGAGGGAGGGAGGGGTAGAGAGAGAAAGGGAGGGAGGAGTAGAGAGAGTGAGAGGGAGGGGTAGAGATAGAAAGAGGGAGGGGTAGAGATAGAGAGAGGGAGGGGTAGAGATTGAGAGAGGGAGGGGTAGAGGTAGAGATAGAGAGAGAGGGATGGGTAGAGGTAGAGAGAGGGGGAGGGAGGGAGGGATAGCGATAGAGAGCAGGGGAGGGAGGAGTAGAGATAGAGAGAGAGGGAGGGGTAGAGATAGAGAGAGGGAGGGGTAGAGATAGAGAGCGGGGGGGAGGGTTAGAGATAGAGAGAGAGGGAGGGGTAGAGATAGAGAGAGGGAGGGAGGGGTAGAGATAGAGAGAGAAGGAGGGGTAGAGATAGAGAGAGAGGGAGGGGTAGAGATAGAGAGAGGGGTAGAGATAGAGAGAGGGGTAGAGATAGAGAGAGAGGGAGGGGTAGAGATAGAGAGAGAGGGAGGGGTATAGATAGAGAGAGGGAGGGAGGGGTAGAGATAGAGAGAGAAGGAGGGGTAGAGATAGAGAGAGAGGGAGGGGTAGAGATAGAGAGAGAGGGAGGGGTAGAGATAGAGAGAGAGGGAGGGGTATAGATAGAGAGAGAGGGAGGGATAGAGATAGAGAGAGAGGGAGGGGTATAGATAGAGAGAGAGGGAGGGGTATAGATAGAGAGAGAGGGAGGGATAGAGATAGAGAGAGAGGGAGGGGTAGAGATAGAGAGAGAGGGAGGGGTAGAGATAGAGAGAGAGGGAGGGGTAGAGATAGAGAGCGGGGGAGGGAGGAGTAGAGATAGAGAGAGAGGGAGGGGTAGAGATAGAGAGAGGGAGGGGTAGAGATAGAGAGCAGGGGGAGGGTTAGAGATAGAGAGAGAGGGAGGGGTAGAGATAGAGAGAGGGAGGGAGGGGTAGAGATAGAGAGAGAAGGAGGGGTAGAGATAGAGAGAGAGGGAGGGGTAGAGATAGAGAGCGGGGGAGGGGTAGAGATAGAGAGAGAGGGAGGGGTAGAGATAGAGAGAGGGGTAGAGATAGAGAGAGAGGGAGGGGTATAGCTAGAGAGAGAGGGAGGGATAGAGATAGAGAGAGAGGGAGGGGTAGAGATAGAGAGAGAGGGAGGGGTAGAGATAGAGAGAGAGGGAGGGGTAGAGATAGAGAGAGAGGGAGGGGTAGAGATAGAGAGCGGGGGAGGGAGGAGTAGAGATAGAGAGAGAGGGAGGGGTAGAGATAGAGAGAGGGAGGGGTAGAGATAGAGAGAGGGGGAGGGTTAGAGATAGAGAGAGGGAGGGGTAGAGATAGAGAGAGAGGGAGGGCTAGAGATAGAGAGAGGGAGGGGTAGAGATAGAGAGAGGGAGGGGTAGAGATAGAGAGAGGGAGGGGTAGAGATAGAGAGAGGGAGGGGTAAAGATAGAGAGAGGGGGAGGGAGGGGTAGAGATAGAGAGCGGGGGAGGGAGGAGTAGAGATAGAGAGAGAGGGAGGGGTAGAGATAGACAGAGGGAGGGGTAGAGATAGAGAGAGGGAGGGGTAGAGATAGAGAGCGGGGGGAGGGTTAGAGATAGAGAGAGAGGGAGGGGTAGAGATAGAGAGAGAAGGAGGGGTAGAGATAGAGAGAGAGGGAGGGGTAGAGATAGAGAGCGGGGGAGGGAGGGGTAGAGATAGAGAGAGAGGGAGGGGTAGAGATAGAGAGAGAGGGAGGGGTAGAGATAGAGAGAGGGGTAGAGATAGAGAGAGAGGGAGGGGTATAGATAGAGAGAGAGGGAGGGATAGAGATAGAGAGAGAGGGAGGGGTAGAGATAGAGAGAGAGGGAGGGGTAGAGATAGAGAGAGAGGGAGGGGTAGAGATAGAGAGCGGGGGAGGGAGGAGTAGAGATAGAGAGAGAGGGAGGGGTAGAGATAGAGAGAGGGAGGGGTAGAGATAGAGAGAGGGGGAGGGTTAGAGATAGAGAGAGGGAGGGGTAGAGATAGAGAGAGAGGGAGGGCTAGAGATAGAGAGAGGGAGGGGTAGAGATAGAGAGAGGGAGGGGTAGAGATAGAGAGAGGGAGGGGTAAAGATAGAGAGAGGGGGAGGGAGGGGTAGAGATAGAGAGATGGGGAGGGAGGGGTAGAGATAGAGATAGAGAGATGGGGGAGGGAGGGGTAGAGAGAGAGATAGAGGGGGAGGGAGGGGTAGAGATAGAGAGATGGGGGAGGGAGGGGTAGAGAGAGAGATAGAGGGGGAGGGAGGGGTAGAGATAGAGAGAAAGGGAGGGAGGGGTTGTGATAAAGACGGAGGGGGGAGATCTAGGCCTTATAGCGCCAGTAAAAAAACACCCCACACACCTTCACACCACTACAGTATTTCTCCACACTCTCTCGTTCAGGGGGTTTCTTCATCTAACACTATCTCACATGCCCCGTTGAATACTAGACTCCATTTCATCTTTATGTATAGGAGTGGCTCATGCCTCTTCAAAGCAGTGAAGCCATACTCTCTCTCTCCCCATCACCCTCTCTCCTAGAGCTCCTGGGAATCAACCCTCACCAGCCCGCCTCATTTCAGCTCTGTCACCCAGAGACACCACTCAACATGTTATCTTGCTAAGCACAGCCCCGAGATGCCAAGAAAGCTGTAGTATTGCATTACAATACATTAGCTTGACTCTCCTCTCTGTTCCTGTCTTTCTGAACTCATCATGCTCTGCTGTCTTCTGATTGGATTCATGGGAAAGCAGCACCACAGATGTTGATGAGTGGAGCAGCAAGCGTAGCGGAGTGGAGCAGCTAGCGTAGCGGAGTGGAGCAGCTAGCATAGCAGAGTGGAGCAGCTAGCGTAGCGGAGTGGAGCAGCTAGAGTAGCGGAGTGGAGCAGCTAGCATAGCGGAGTGGAGCAGCTAGCATAGCTGAGTGGAGCTCAGAGACTAATGGCTGGGATGGGATTCCAGCAGGCTGCTACATTTGTTAGCTTAGCTGACATTAATCACCATTGTCCTTTCTTGGTCCTCTTCGGCTCAGTTGTTAGAGCATGGTCATTGGAAAATGGAAAATTACAAATAACCTAAAAGACTCGGAGAAGATGTTACAACGGTAGAGATGGCTTTGGCTTTGATAACTTTGGCCGTCCTGTAGGAGTGACAGCTGTTTGTTAGTGTAGTGTAGCCTAGTGGTGATGTATTACCATTACATTACACTCAATTCACTCACACTAATGGATTCCCAAAGACCAACAGCTTTACTTTGATCCTAAGGTATTTTTGTATAAGGTGGGGAGAAAAAGTATTTGATACACTGACGATTTTGCAGGTTTTCCTACTTACAAAGCATGTTTGAACTCGTTACCTGTATAAAAGACACCTGTCCATACACTCAATCAAACAGACTCCAACCTCTCCACAATGGCCAAGAACAGAGAGCTGTGTAAGGACATCAGGTATAAAATTGTAGACCTGCACAAGGCTGGGATGGGCTACAGGACAATAGGCAAGCAGCTTAGTGAGAAGGCAACAACTGTTGGCGCAATTATTAGAAAATGGAAGAAGTTCAAGATGACGGTCAATCACCCTCGGTCTGGGGCTCCATGCAAGATCTCACCTCGTGGGGCATCAATGATCATAAGGAAGGTGAGGGATAAGCCCAGAACTACATGGCAGGACCTGGTCAATGACCTGAAGAGAGCTGTGACCACAGTCTCAAAGAAAACCATTAGTAACACACTACGCCGTCATGGATTAAAATCCTGCAGCGCACGCAAGGTCCCCCTGCTCAAGCCAGTGCATGTCCAGGCCCGTCTGAAGTTTGCCAATGACCATCTGGATGATCCAGAGGAGGAATAGGAGAAGGCCGTGTGGTCTGATGAGACAAAAATAGAGCTTTTTGGTCGAAACTCCACTCGCCGTGTTTGGAGGAAGAAGACAATTAATCTTAATGGTTGTACAGTCGTCTCAAATAAAACTGAAGGACCTCGGCGTTACTCTGGACCCTGATCTCTCTTTTGACGAACATATCAAGATTGTTTCAAGAACAGCTTTTTTCCATCTACGTAACATTGCAAAAATCAGAAACTTTCTGTCCAAAAATGGTGCAGAAAAATTAATCCATGCTTTTGTCACTTCTAGGTTAGACTACTGCAATGCTCTACTTTCCGGCTACCCGGATAAAGCACTAAATAAACTTCAGTTAGTGCTACATACGGCTGCTAGAATCCTGACTAGAACCCAAAAATTGATCATATTACTCCAGTGCTAGCCTCCCTACACTGGCTTCCTGTCAAGGCAAGGGCTGATTTCAAGGTTTCACTGCTAACCTACAAAGCATTACATGGGCTTGCTCCTACCTATCTCTCTGATTTGGTCCTGCCGTACATATCTACACGTACGCTACGGTCACTGGCTTACTAGGGCTCTTTCATTCGTCCCTAGGAGGGGTGCGTCACTTGAGTGGGTTGAGTCACTGATGTGATCTTCCTGTCTGGGTTGGCGCCCCCCCTTGGGTTGTGCCGTGGCGGAGATCTTTGTGGGCTATACTCGGCCTTGTCTCAGGATGGTAAGTTGGTGGTTGAAGATATCCCTCTAGTGGTGTGGGGGCAGTGCTTTGGCAAAGTGGGTGGGGTTATATCCTTCCTGTTTGGCCCTGTCCGGGGGTGTCCTCGGATGGGGCCACAGTGTCTCCTGACCCCTCCTGTCTCAGCCTCCAGTATTTATGCTGCAGTAGTTTATGTGTGGGGGCTAGGGTCAGTTTGTTATATCTGGACTACTTCTCCTGTCCTATCCGGTGTCGTGTGTGAATTTAAGTATGCTCTCTCTAATTCTCTCTCTCGGAGGACATGAGCCCTAAGACCATGCCTCAGGATTACCTGACATGATGACTCCTTGCTGTCCCCAGTCCACCTGGCCGTGCTGCTGCTCCAGTTTCAACTGTTCTGCCTGTGATTATTATTATTTGACCATGCTGGTCATTTATGAACATTTGAACATCTTGGCCATGTTCTGTTATAATCTCCACCCGGCACAGCCAGAAGAGGACTGGCCACCCCACATAGCCTGGTTCCTCTCTAGGTTTCTTCCTAGGTTTTGGCCTTTCTAGGGAGTTTTTCCTAGCCACCGTGCTTCTACACCTGCATTGCTTGCTGTTTGGGGTTTTAGGCTGGGTTTCTGTACAGCACTTTGAGATATCAGCTGATGTACGAAGGGCTATATAAATACATTTGATTTGATTTGAAGAAGGATGAGTACAACCCCAAGAACATCATCCCAACCGTGAAGCATGGAGGTGGAAACATCATCCTTTGGGATGCTTTTCTGCAAAGGGGACAGGACGACTGCACCGTATTGAGGGGAGGATGGATGGGGCCATGTATCGCGAGATCTTGGCCAACAACCTCCTTCCCTCAGTAAGAGCATTGAAGATGGGTCGTGGCTGGGTCTTCTAGCATGACAACAACCCGAAACACACAGCCAGGGCAACTAACTGGCTCCGTAAGAAGCATCTCAAGGTCCTGGAGTGGCCTAGCCAGTCTCCAGACCTGAAGCCAATAGAAAATCTTTGGAGGGAGCTGAAAGTCCGTAATGACCAGCGACAGCCCCGAAACCTGAAGGATCTGGAGAAGGTCTGTATGGAGGAGTGGGCCAAAATCCCTGCTGCAGTATGTGCAACTGGTCAAGAACTACAGGAAACGTATGATCTCTGTAATTGCAAACAAAGGTTTCTGTACCAAATATTAAGTTCTGCTTTTCTGATGTATCAAATACTTATGTCATGCAATAAAATGCAAATTAATTACTTAAAAATCATTGAATTTTTGTTTTAGATTCCGTCTCTCACAGTTGAAGTGTACCTATGATAAAAATTACAGACCTCTACATGCTTTGTAAGTAGGAAAACCTGCAAAATCGGCAGTGTATCAAATACTTGTTCTCCCCACTGTACTCCTATCATAATATAATACACTGAGTGTACAAAACATTAGGACCACCTTCATAATATTGAGTTGCACCATTTTTGATCTCAGAACAGCCTCAATTCGTCGGGTCATGGACTCTACAAGGTGTCGAAAGCGTTCCACAGGGATGCTGGCCCATGTTGACTCCAATGCTTCCCTCAGGTGTGTCAAGTTGGTTGCATGTCCTTTGGGTGGTGGACCACACAGGAAACTGTTGAGCTTGAAAACACCAGCAGCGTTGCAGTTCTTGATACACTCAAACCGGCGTGCCTGGCATCTACTACCATATACCGTTCAAAGGCACTTAAATATTTTGTTGTTTGTTACCCTCTGAATGGCACACATACACAATACATGTCTCAATTGTCTCAAGGCTTAAAAATCCTTCTTCAACCTGTCTCCTCCCCTTCATCTACACTGATTGAAGTGGATTTAACTTCTTATGGCTGCAGGGGCAGTATTGAGTAGCTTGGATGAAAGGTGCCCAGAGTAAACGGCCTGCTCCTCAGTCTCAGTTGCTAATATATGCATATTAGTATTGGTAGTATTGGATATAAAAGTGTCTAAAACTTTTTGAATGATGTCTGTGAGTATAACAGAAATCATATGGCAGGCAAAAACCTGAGAAGAAATCCAAACAGGAAGTGAGAAATCGGAGGTTGGTGGATTTTCAAACCAGGCCCTATTGAATTCACATTGGGATATGAGTGAACCATTTCCTGGTCACGCGCATTCCACATGATATCGACTTGCGTTCCATTTCTCCTCAAGACACTTTATTGAAGATTTATGAAGATTTATGATAAAAACATCCTAATGATAGATTCTGTACTTAGTTTGAAATGTTTCTTCGACCTGTAATATAACTTTTTGTAGTTTGTGTCCGAAGAAATGCACAAGTGTTTGGATATGTATACCAAACGCGCTAACAAAAGTAGCTAATTGGACATAATTAAAGGATAATCGAACAAATCAAGCATTTATTGTGGACCTGGGATTCCTGGGAGTGCATTCTGATGAAGATCATCAAAGGTAAGGGAATATTTATCATGTATTTTTGGTTTCTGTTGACTCCAACATTGTGGCTAATTGTATTATATTTCTGAGCGCCGTCTCAGATTATTGCATGGTTTGCTTTTTCCGGTAAGTTTTTTTAAAATCTGACGCATTAAGGAGAGGTATATCTATAATTCCATGTGTATAACTTGTATTATCATCCGCATTTATGATGAGTATTTCTGTTGAATCGATGTGGCTATGCAAAATCACTGGATGTTTTTGGAACTAGTGAACGTAACACGCCAATGTAAACTCCGATTTTTTGATATAAATATGAACTTTATCGAACAAAACATACATGTACTGTGTAACATGAAGTCCTATGAGTGTCATTTGATGAAGATCATCAAAGGTTAGTGATTAATTGTATCTCTATTTGTGCTTTTTGCGACTCCTATCTTTGGCTGGAAAAATGGCTGTGTTTATTCTGTGACTTGGTGGTGACCTAACATAATCGTTTGAGGTGCTTTCACTGTAAAGCATATTTGAAATTGGACACTGGTGGGATTAACAACAATATTACCTTGAAAACAGTATAAGATACATGTATATTTGAGGAATTTTAATTATGAGATTTCTGTTGTCTTGAATTTGGCGCCCTGCACTTTCACTGGCTGTTGTCATATCATCCCGTTAACGGGATTGCAGCCCTAAGACGTTTTTAACAGGTGACATCAATAGGGGGATCATAACTTCACCTGGATTCACCTGGTCAGGATATGTCATTTAGCAGAAGATTGTATCCAAATATGTGCATACATTATATGTACCAGGAATCAAACCCACTATCCATTACGAGCACAATGCTCTACCAACTGAGCTACAGAAAGAAAGGATCAATGTCAGCTAAGCTAACAAATGTAGCAGCCAGCTAGAATCCCATCCCAGCCATTAGTCTCTGAGCTCCACTCAGCTACGCTAGCTGCTCCATTCCGCTGCGCTAGCTGCAACGCTAGCAGCTCCACTCATCAACATCTGTGGTGCTGCTAATTAGCCACACATCAGTGGGTCTGAGCCAAACACAGACAATGTGTGACACTCATGAGGGGAACCCATGATACACTGGGATTTCAAAACATCTGTACCAGAGCACAGAGGAAGGAAACAGTGTTATTGTCGAAAATAAAGCCTTTTGGGAGAACGGAGTGCAAAAACAATGTTATTGTACAGAGAAGAATGCCTTTTGGGATGTTACAATGTTATTGTACAGAGAAGAATGCCTTTTGGGATGTTACAATGTTATTGTACAGAGAAGAATGCCTTTTGGGATGTTACAATGTTATTGTACAGAGAAGAATGCCTTTTGGGATGTTACAATGTTATTGTACAGAGAAGAATGCCTTTTGGGATGTTACAATGTTATTGTACAGAGAAGAATGCCTTTTGGGATGTTACAATGTTATTGTACAGAGAAGAATGCCTTTTGGGATGTTACAATGTTATTGTACAGAGAAGAATGCCTTTTGGGATGTTACAATGTTATTGTACAGAGAAGAATGCCTTTTGGGATGTTACAATGTTATTGTACAGAGAAGAATGCCTTTTGGGATGTTACAATGTTATTGTACAGAGAAGAATGCCTTTTGGGATGTTACAATGTTATTGTACAGGGAAGAATGCCTTTTGGGATGTTACAATGTTATTGTACAGAGAAGAATGCCTTTTGGGACTTTGAGACATGTGGTAATGTGTCAAGGATTCAGAACAAGCTATGATAAGGAAAATAAAAGCTGTTAAGCATGTCAGTAGTGTTGACATGTGTTTTATCCTTGTTCCTGAGACATCTCTGTCTCCACCAACAGGACACTCAACTAGGGACTAACTAAAATAGACACTGGATGAGAGGAACAAAGGATGAAACTCATCCATGCTATTAAGGGAGAGACAGAAACATGAGAGATGGAGGAGAGACGATGAGAGGTGGCTTAAAAAGAGAGAGAGGAGAGACGATGAGAGCTAGCTTAAAAAGAGAGAGAGGAGAGACGATGAGAGCTAGCTTAAAAAGAGGCAGAGAGAGAGAGAAGGAGGGACAAAATAAAAGCTGGAAAGCGAGAGCAAGAAAGAACATTTTGTGGCCTCTTGGTCAGGACCAGGGCTGATAATAAATGTCCTCCTTGTGAGAAAGCTTTGCTGGCCAGAGAGAGGTGAACACATTTTCATGCTGAGAGCACCTGCAGTCATGAGAACAGAGAGAGAGAGAGGAGAGAGGAGAGAGAGAACAGAGAAATAAAGTAGACGGAGAGAAAAAAAGTAAGTCATGAATCTCCCACAGCTCTTGGGGTCAGGGCAGCAGGGATAGTGTCAAAATGGTTTCTGAGTGTGAACACTAGAGAAGAGAGGGGGAGGTGTGAGTGACCAACTGCTGTGACACTAACTCCTGCACATGAAACGAACCTGCTGTAAGACTGACCTCTCTCACGCTGAGATGAAGTCACACACTGCATAATGAGAAAGGAACCAGGTGTGTGTGTGTGAGAGAGAGAGTGCATGCGTTGCGAGAGAGAGAGGGGTGGTGTGAAAGCCCCAGCACAGCAACACAATTACAACCAACCAAACCATGAGAAAACCAAAATATAATTACTTTATACAAAACAGAGCAAACTAGAATACTATTTGGCCCCAAACAGAGAGAAGAATACCAGACCACTGTGACTGACTCAAACTTAAAAACACTTTGACTATGTACAGGCTCAATGACATTGGCCTTGCTATTGAGAAATGTTGCCTAAGCCTGTCTTCTCTTGAGAGCCAGGTCTGCCTATGTGCACACTGCCCACAAAATGAGGTGGAAACTGAGCTGCACATCCTAACCTCCTGACAAATGTATGGTTAAAATGTCAGGAATTGTGAGAAAGATGTAAACTTCCGGCTTCAACTGTATGTGTCTCTAATATGGTGTTTCTCACCTTTCCTGACATTTAATCTTAGTAAAAATGACCCGTCTTAGGTCAATGTGAAATGTCAGAATAATAGTAGAGAGAATGATTCATTTCTGCTTTTATTTCTTTGATCACATTCCCAGTGGGTCAGAAGTTTACATACACTCAATAAGTATTTGGTAGCATTGCCTTTAAATTGTTTACCTTGGGTTAAATGTTTCAGGTATCCCTCCACAAGCTTCCCATAATACGTTTTTTGGCCCTTTCCTCCTGACAGAGCTGATGTAACTGAGTCAGGTTTGTAGGCCTCCTTGCTCTAACGTGCTTTTTCAGTTCTGCAAACACATTTTCTATAGGATTGAGGTCAGGGCTTTGTGATGGCCACTTCAATACCTTGACTTTGTTGTCCTTAAGCCATTTTGCCACAAATTTGGAAGTATGCTTGGAGTCATTGTCCATTTGGAAGAGCCATTTGCGACCAAGCTTTAACTTCCTGACTGATGTCTTGAGATGTAGCTTCAATCTATCCACATAATTTCCCTTCCTCATGCAGCCATCTATTTTGTGAAGTGCACCATTCCCTCCTGCAGCAAAGCACCCTCACAACATGATGCTGCCACCCCCGTTTTTCATGGTTGGGATGTTCTTCGGCTTGCAAGCCTCCACCTTTATCCTCCTAACATAACGATGGTCATTATGACCAAACAGTTCTATTTTTGTGTCATCAGACCAGAGGACATTTTTCCAAAAACTACGATCATTTGTCCCCATGTGCAGTTGCAAACTGTAGTCTGGCTTTATTATGGCGGTTTCGGAGCTGTGGCTTCTTCCTTGCTGAGCAGCATTTCAGGTTATGTCAATATAGGACTCGTTTTACTGTGGATATAGATACTATTGTACCTGTTTCCCCCAGAATCTTCACAAGGTCCTTTGCTGTTGTTCTGGGATTGATTTGCACTTTTCGCACCAAAGTACGTTCATCTCTAGGAGACAGAACACGTCTCCTTCCTGACCGGTATGACGGCTGTGTGGTCCCATGGTGTTGATACTTGTGTACTATTGTCTGTACAGATGAACGTGGGACATTCAGGTGTTTGGAAATTGCTCCAAAGGATAAACCGGACTTGTGGAGGTGAATTGAATTTAGACAGAATGTCTAGGGTGCGCTGGGTATTTGGGCGCAGGAGTTTAAACACTGCGTGTTTGTTAACAAGTTTAAATATATTTCCCGTTTGAGTCCATAAGGAGCTAACAGGGTGGGATCCCCTGGTCTTGGGGTTCTTCATTTGTCTGTCCCACTGTGTTGTCAAGGCTATTGTCCTGGTCAGCCAAGACCTGAGACAATCAATTAAATTAAATTCACCTCTACAAGGCAGCAGTGCCCACCACTCAAATCTCGACTAGAATAGCCTCTATGACCAGGTCCACCTCTACAAGGCAGCAGTGCCCACCACTCAAATCTCGACTTGAACAGCCTCTATGACCAGGTCCACCTCTACAAGGCAGCAGTGCCCACCACTCAAATCTCGACTTGAACAGCCTCTATGACCAGGTCCAACTCTACAAGGCAGCAGTGCCCACCACTCGACCCTGGACTAGAACAGCCTCTATGACCAGGTCCACCTATACAAGGCAGCAGTGCCCACCACTCCACTCTGGACTAGAACAGCCTCTATGACCAGGTCCACCTCTACAAGGCAGCAGTGCCCACCACTCCACTCCGGACTAGAACAGTCTTTACGACCAGGTCCAGCTATACAAGGCAGAAGTATCCTACTTCGCCTGGACACTAAAGGACATTACCCTCATCCACAGCCCCAACACCTCACATAGAGGCAACAGATCAATACACACCCCGCCCAGACCAGCGAGACACTCTCCCAGACCTGCGGGAAATGCTATAGATGGAAGGAAAGTTGTGTGAAAACCTACCAAAAATCAATTAGGCAACAACAAATTCAATCCCTTTTAGACAACTCCTGGAGAAAACATTCCACAGTAATAGTGAAGGTATCAACTTGGCAGTAGAAAACCTAAACAGTATATTTGCCCACTCACCTTCCCTATCAAATCAAAAAAATTCTAACAGGAAACCAAAGAAAATTAACAACAATGACAAATGTTTTGATGAAGCATGCAAAAAGTTAGGAAAGAAACTGAGAAACCAAAAACATAGAGGCACAGACAATACAGAAATACACAACGGAAAGAGGAACAGCATGTTAGAAATCAGTTCAATGTAATTGAAGAATCCATAGACCCTAACCACTTCTGGGAAAATAGGAAAACACTAAGCAAACAACAACACGAAGAGTTATCTAGGATAGGAAACATTGTCACCACCGATAAATCCACTATAATTGAGAATTTCAATAAGCATTTTTCTATGGCTGGCCATGCTTTCCACCTGGCTACCCCTACCCCGGTCAACAGCACTGCCTCCCCACAGATACTCGCCCAAGCCTTCCCCATGTCTCCTTCTCCCAAATCCAGTTCAGCTGATGTTCTGAAAGAGCTGCAAAATCTGGACCCCTACAAATCATACGGGTTTGACAATCTGGACCCTTTCTTTCTAAAATTATATGCCGAAATTGTTGCAACCCCTATTACTAGCCTGTTCAACCTCTCTTCTTGTCATCTGAGATTCCCAAAGATTGGAAGCAGCTGCGGTCATCACCCTCTTCAAAGGGGGAGGACACTCTTGACCCAAACTGCTACAGACCTAAATCTATCCTACCCTGCCTTTCTAAGGTCTTCGAAAGCCAAGTCAACAAACAGATTACCGACCATTTCGAATCCCACCATACCTTCTCCGCTATGCAATCTGGTTTCAGAGCTGGTCATGGGTGCACCTCAGCCACGCACAAGGTCATAAACGATATCTTAACCGCCATCGATAAGAAACATTACTGTGCAGTCGTATTCCTTGACCTGGCCAAGGCTTTCAACTCTGTTAATCACCACATCCTCATCGGCAGACTCGATAGCCTTGGTTTCTCAAATTATTGCCTCGCCTGGTTCACCAACTACTTCTCTGATAGAGTTCAGTGTGTCAAGTCAGAGGGCCTGTTGTCCGGGCCTCTGGCAGTCTCTACGAGGTTGCCACAGGGTTCAATTCTTGGACCGACTCTCTTCTCTGTATACATCAATGATGTCGGTCTTGCTGCTGGCGAGTCTCTGATCCACCTCTACGCAGACGACACCATTCTGTATACTTCTGGCACTGTGTTAACAACCCTCCAGATGAGCTTCGATGCCATACAACTCGCCTTCCGTGGCCTCCAATTGCTCTTAAATACAAGTAAAACTAAATGCATGCTCTTCAACCGATCGCTGCCTGCACCTGCCCGCCCGTCCAACATCATGTGGACAAATACCTAGGTGTCTGGTTAGACTGTAAACTCTCCTTCCAGACTCACATCAAACATCTCCAATCTAAAGTTAAATCTAGAATTGGCTTCCTATTTCGCAACAAAGCATCCTTCACTCATGCGGCCAAACATACCCTTGTAAAACTATATATATTAACGAATTGGCGAGGGCACCAGAATCAAATCAAATCAAATCAAATTTATTTATATAGCCCTTCGTACATCAGCTGATATCTCAAAGTGCTGTACCGAAACCCAGCCTAAAACCCCAAACAGCAAGCAAACAGCAAGCAATGCAGAACAGTCTGCAGCACCCGGCCTCACCCTACTAGAATCTGAAGTCAAATGTCTATTGTTTGCTGATGATCTGGTGCTTCTGTCCCCAACTAAGGAGGGCCTACAGCAGCACCTAGATCTTCTGCACAGATCCTGTCAGACCTGGGCCCCGACAGTAAACTCAGTAAGACAAAAATAATGCTTTTCCAAATAAGGTCCAGTGGCCAGGACCACAAATACAAATTCCTTCGTGATACCGTTGCCCTAGAGCACAGAAAAAACTATACATACCTTGGCCTAAACATCAGTCCCACATATTCATAAACTCCCATATCTATTGGGTGAAATACCAGTGTGCCATCACAGCAGCAAGATGTGTCACCTGTTTCCAGTAGAAAAGGTCAACCAGTGAAGAACAAACACCATTGTAAATACAACCCATTTTAATTTTAATTTATTTTCCCTTTTGTACTTTAACTATTTGCATATCATTACAGCACTGTATATATACATAATATGACATTTGAAATGGGTTCATTCTTTTGGATTGTTTATTTCACTTTTGCTTATTATCTACTTCACTTGTGTTGGCAATGTAAATGTGTTTCCCATGCCAATAAAGCCCTTAATTGAATTGAAATAGAGAGCGAGAGCGAGAGACAGCGAGACAGAGAGCGAGAATCCTCTGGGCAGTGGAGCTCTCACAGATACACAGCGGGTTGGAAGTGTGTCAGTGTGTCTTTGTGTTCAGGAAGATACTCGTGACAGAGGAGGGAAACATACGGAGCTCACACACTCCTTTCCTTTTCTCTCTCTCCCTCGATACCTTTCTCTCTCTTCATCTGTTGCCGTGATTCTCTTCCCATCTCCATTCTTCAACCATCGTTCTCTGTCTTTACTCCTCTCTCTTACTCCCTCTCCTATGTCTCTCCCTCTTTCCCTCCTCTCTCTCCTATGTCTCTCCCTCTTTCTCTCCTTCTCTCTCTCTTACTCCCTCTACTATGTCTCCCCCTCTTTCCCTCCTCTCTCTCCTGTCTCTCCCTCTTTCTCTCCTTCTCTCTCTCTCTTACTCCCTCTCCTATGTCTCTTCCTCTTTCCCTCCTTCTCTCTCTCTTACTCCCTCTCCTATGTCTCTCCCTCTTTCCCTCCTCTCTCTCACCCGTCTCCTTCCTATGTCTCTCCCTCTCTCCCTCTTTCCCTCCCATCTCCTTCCTATGTCTCTCCCTCTTTCCCTCCTTCTCTCTCTTACTCTCTCTCCTGTCTCTCCCTCTTTCCCTCCTCTCTCTCTCCTATGTTTCTCCCTCTTTCCCTCCTCTCTCTCTCCTATGTTTCACCCTCTTTCTGTCCTTCTCTCTCTCTTACCCTCTCTCATATGTCTCTCCCTCTTTCCCTCTCTTACTCTCTCTCCTATGTTTCTCCCTCTTTCCCTCCTCTCTCTTACTCTTTCTCCTATGTCTCTCCTTCTTTCCCTCCTCCTCTTTCTCCTGTCTCTCCCTCTTTCCACCCTCTCTCCCTCTCCTATGTTTCTCCTTCTTTCCCCCCTCCTCTCTCTCCCTCTCCTATGTTTCTCCCTCTTTCCCTCCTCTCTCTTACTCTCTCTCCTATGTTTCTCCTTCTTTCCCCCTCCTCTCTCTCCCGTCTCCTTCCTATGTTCTCCCCCTTTCCCTCCTTCTTTCCCCCTCCTCTCTCTCCCATATCCTTCCTATGTTTCTCCTTCTTTCCCCCCTCCTCTCTCTCCCATATCCTTCCTATGTTTCTCCTTCTTTTCCCTCTTCTCTCTCTCCCGTCTCCTTCCTATGTTTCTCCCTCTTTCCCTTCTTCTCTCTCTTTTCTGTTTCTCCCTCTTTCCCCCTCCTCTCTCTCCCATATCCTTCCTATGTTTCTCCTTCTTTCCCCCCTCCTCTCTCTCCCATATCCTTCCTATGTTTCTCCTTCTTTCCCCCCTCCTCTCTCTCCCATATCCTTCCTATGTTTCTCCTTCTTTCCCCCCTCCCCTCTCTCTCTTTCCCCCCTCCTCTCTCTCCCGTCTCCTTCCTATGTTTCTCCCTCTTTCCCTTCTTCTCTCTCTTTTCTATGTTTCTCCCTCTTTCCCTCCTTCTCTCCCTCTTACTCTCTCCCTCCTTCTCTCCCTCTTACTCTCTCTCCTATGTCTCTCCCTCTTCTCTCTCTCCCGTCTCCTTCCTATGTTTCTCCCTCTTTCCTTCCTTCTCTCTCTCTTACATGTTTCTCCCTCTTTCCTTCATTCTCTCTCTCTTACTCTCTCTCCTATTTTTCTCCCTCTTTCCCTCCTTCTCTCTCTCCTATGTTTCTCCCTCTTTCCCTCCTCCTCTCTCTCTTACTCTCCTATGTCTCTCCCTCTTTCCCTCCTCTATCTCTTACTCTCTCTCATGTTTCTCCCTCTTTCCCTCCTCTCTCTCCCATCTCCTTCCTATGTCTCTCCCTCTTTCCCTCTTTCTCTCTCTCCTATGTTTCTCCCTCTTTCCCTCCTCTCTCTTACTCTCTCTCCTATGTTTCTCCTTCTTTCCCCCCTCCTCTCTCTCCCGTCTCCTTCCTATGTTTCTCCCTCTTTCCCTCTTCTCTCTCTCCCGTCTCCTTCGTATGTTTCTCCCTCTTTCCCTTCTTCTCTCTCTTTTCTGTTTCTCCCTCTTTCCCTCCTTCTCTCCCTCTTACTCTCTCTCCCTCCTTCTCTCTCTTGTCTCCTTCCTATGAAAGTTTCAACTAGGTCTGTTTGACAATTAGCCAGGTCCTTCATCAGTGGTGCTGGTACAGATGCACGCGTCACCTTTATTCATTCACATTATGACAATGGTAGTTGAGTCCTGACAGGAGGCGCTGAGAAAACAAGCTCCTCTCCTTTCAATCCTCATCAATTCCCTCCCCTTTCTCTCTCCTCTCTTCCTCTTCTCTCCCTCTCCACTCCTCTACCCTTCTCTACCTTCCTCTCCACTCCTCTACCTTCCTCTCCACTCCCTTCCTCTCCTCTACACTCCTCTCCTCTCCACTCCCTTCCTCTCCTCTACACTCCTCTCCACTTCTCTACCTTCCTCTCCACTCCTTTCCTCTCCACTCCTCTACCCTCCTCTCCACTCCACTCCATCTTCCTCTCCTCTACCTTCCTCTCCACTACCCTCCTCTCCACTCCCTTCCTCTCCTCCACCTTCCTCTCCACTCCTCCACCTTCCTCTCCACTCCTCCACCTTCCACTCCACTCCTCCACCTTCCACTCCACTCCTCCACCTTACTTTCCACTCCACTCCTCTACCCTCCTCTCCACTCCTCTACCTTCCTCTCCACTCCTTTCCACTCCTCTACCCTCCTCTCCACTCCTCTACCCTCTCCACTCCTCTACCCTCTCCACTCCTCTACCCTCTCCACTCCTCTACCCTCTCCACCCTCTCCACTCCTATACCTTACTCTCCACTCCACTCCTCTACCCTCC
Organism: Oncorhynchus kisutch; assembly: GCF_002021735.2. Classification (NCBI taxonomy): domain Eukaryota; kingdom Metazoa; phylum Chordata; class Actinopteri; order Salmoniformes; family Salmonidae; genus Oncorhynchus; species Oncorhynchus kisutch. The sequence continues at coordinate 48,245,270 of NC_034195.2, forward strand.
TCTCCACTCCTCTACCTTCCTCTCCACTCCTCTACCTTCCTCTCCACTCCACTCCTCTACCTTCCTCTTCACTCCTCTAACTTCCTCTCCACTCCACTCCTCTACCTTCCTCTTCACTCCTCTACCTTCCTCTCCACTCCTCTACCATCCTCTCCACTCCTCTACCTTCCTTTCCTCTACCCTCCACCCCTCTACCTTCCTCTCCACTCCTCTACCTTCCTCTCCTCTACCTTCCTCTTCACTCCTCTACCTTCCTTTCCACTCCTTTCCTCTCTCCACGAGGGTAAAAAGAGACATTTCACATCTAATTGATACACCGGATGGTTGTATACACTGTAAATCGGCTGTGATCACACTGGTGTGAAGACTGCCTGTAGGAGGGATGGGGGTTGGTGGAGCTCCATGGTTGAGCTCCGGGAGTGGCTGAGCTCCTCAGTTATTAGCCTGTCATGAGATAAGGGCTGCTGGTGGAGACTGGAGAGACTGGGGTGCTGGGGGGAATGAGGGTGACTGGGAAGACTGGGGGAGACTGGGGGTGCTGGGTGGAATGGGGAGACTGGGAGTGCTGGGGGAGACAGGGAGTGCTGGGGGAGACAGGGAGTGCTGGGGGGAATAGGGTAGACTGGGGGTGCTGGATGAGATTGTGATATGCAGAAGAATGGGGAGACTGGGGGTGCTGGAGGAGATTGTGGTATGCAGAAGACTGGGGCGACTGGGGGTGCTGGAGGAGATTGTGGTATGCAGAAGACTGGGGGTGTGGGGGAGATTGTGGTATGCAGAAGACTGGGGAGACGGGGGGAATGGAGGAGATTGAGGTAGTATATGAAAGACTTACTCAGGCCCTGAGGATAGGATATGCATATAATTGGTAGATTTGGATAGAAAACACTCTAAAGTTTCCAAAACTGTTAAAATAATGTCTGTGTATAACATAACTGATATGGCAGGGGAAAACCTGAGGAAAATCCATCCAGGAAGTGCCATTATTTTGAAATGGGTGTTTTTCCATTGAAAGCCTATCCACCATATAAAGGGATATGACCCAGCTTGCGTTCCCTATGCCTCCCACTAGAGGTGAACAGTCTTTAGACATTGTTTCAGGCTTCGCCCATTTTGAATGAGTGGACAGTGGAAAGTCCCAGAGCTGTTTGGTGCGAGCAACCTAGAGTGTGCCTTTTGTTGTTTGTCCTTTATGTTGACGACGCTATTGTCCGGTTGAAATATGATGGATTATTTAGACAAAAAAACAACCTGAGTATTGATTATAAACATCTTTGACATGTTTCTACGAACTTTACTGGTACTATTTGGATTTTTCATCTGTCTGTTGTGACTGCCTTTGAGCCAATGGATTACTGAACAAAACACGCCAACAAACTGAGGTTTTTGGACATAAAGAGGGACTTTATCGAACAAAACAAACATTTATTGTGTAACATGGAGTCTTGTGAGTGCAACCATATGAAGATCATCAAAGGTAAGTTATTAATGTTATTGCTATTTCTGACTTCCGTGACTAATCTATTTGGCTGGAAAATGTTTGTATGGTTTTGTGTGCTGGGCGCTGTCCTCAGATAATAATAGTTTGCTTTCGCCGTAAAGCTTTTTTGAAATCTGACACAGCGGCTGGATTAACAAGAAGTTAAGCTTTATTTTGATTTATTACACTTGTGATTTTATGAAAGTTAAATATTTATAATACTTTCATTTGAATTTGGCGCTCTGAAATTTCACCGGATGTTGTCGAGGTGTCTCTCTAGCGGCACGCCTTTCCCAAACAGGTTTTAAAGATATCTTTTGAGATCCGCATACTGATAATCAAATTAATACAATAGGAGAGTAATGCTTACTAGTGCACCAAAGGATTAAAGCATTAACTCTTTGGTGTGAGACATACACAGTCATTGTTTCTTGAAGAACATAGCAGAACAAGTGAAGTACTAGTGTAAATTGCCTAAGGCACTGAACTTCCATGACATTGAGATGACAACACCTGCAGAGAGCTGAAACATACAGGTGTCTTAAAAAACTGGATTAAATCCTACAATTGAATCTAACCTCAGAAGAGTGGCATCAAACATGCTCAAAGCACTCCCCCACAAAATAAAGGCAAAACAAACCCAAGCCCCAAAGACTTGGAAGGAAAACACAAGACTCAAACAGTACCTAAACCCTAAACAGTCTGCTATTGAACCGACAGCATGACAGGACCTAAACCCTAAACAGTCTGCTATTAAACCGACAGCATGACAGGACCTAAACCCTAAACAGTCTGCTATTAAACCGACAGCATGACAGGACCTAAACCCTAAACAGTCTGCTATTAAACCAACAGCATGACAGGACCTAAACCCTAAACAGTCTGCTATTAATCCGACAGCATGACAGGACCTAAACCCTAAACAGTCTGCTATTAAACCGACAGCATGACAGGACCTAAACCCTAAACAGTCTGCTATTAAACCGACAGCATGACAGTACCTAAACCCTAAACAGTCTGCTATTAAACCGACAGCATGACAGGACCTAAACCCTAAACAGTCTGCTATTAAACCGACAGCATGACAGGACCTAAACCCTAAACAGTCTGCTATTAAACCGACAGCATGACAGGACCTAAACCCTAAACAGTCTGCTATTAAACCGACAGCATGACAGGACCTAAACCCTAAACAGTCTGCTATTAAACCGACAGCATGACAGGACCTAAACCCTAAACAGTCTGCTATTAAACCGACAGCATGACAGGACCTAAACCCTAAACAGTCTGCTATTAAACCGACAGTATGACAGGACCTAAACCCTAAACAGTCTGCTATTAAACCGACAGCATGACAGGACCTAAACCCTAAACAGTCTGCTATTAAACCGACAGCATGACAGTACCTAAACCCTAAACAGTCTGCTATTAAACCAACAGCATGACAGGACCTAAACAGTCTGCTATTAAACCGACAGCATGACAGGACCTAAACCCTAAACAGTCTGCTATTAAACCGACAGCATGACAGGACCTAAACCCGAAACAGTCTGCTATTAAACCGACAGCATGACAGTACCTAAACCCTAAAGAGTCTGCTATTAAACCGACAGCATGACAGGACCTAAACCCTAAACAGTCTGCTATTAAACCGACAGCATGACAGTACCTAAACCCTAAACAGTCTGCTATTAAACCGACAGCATGACAGGACCTAAACCCTAAACAGTCTGCTATTAAACCGACAGCATGACAGTACCTAAACCCTAAACAGTCTGGTATTAAACCGACAGCATGACAGGACCTAAACCCTAAACAGTCTGCTATTAAACCGACAGCATGACAGGACCTAAACCCTAAACAGTCTGCTATTAAACCGACAGCATGACAGGACCTAAACCCTAAACAGTCTGCTATTAAACCGACAGCATGACAGGACCTAAACCCTAAACAGTCTGCTATTAAACCGACAGCATGACAGTACCTAAACCCTAAACAGTCTGCTATTAAACCAACAGCATGACAGGACCTAAACAGTCTGCTATTAAACCGACAGCATGACAGTACCTAAACCCTAAACAGTCTGCTATTAAACCGACAGCATGACAGTACCTAAACCCTAAACAGTTGGCTATTAAACCGACAGCATGACAGGACCTAAACCCTAAACAGTCTACTATTAAACCGACAGCATGACAGGACCTAAACCCTAAACAGTCTGCTATTAAACCGACAGCATGACAGGACCTAAACCCTAAACAGTCTGCTATTAAACCGACAGCATGACAGGACCTAAACCCTAAACAGTCTGCTATTAAACCGACAGCATGACAGGACCTAAACCCTAAACAGTCTGCTATTAAACCGACAGCATGACAGGACCTAAACCCTAAACAGTCTGCTATTAAACCGACAGCATGACAGGACCTAAACCCTAAACAGTCTGCTATTAAACCGACAGCATGACAGGACCTAAACCCTAAACAGTCTGCTATTAAACCGACAGCATGACAGGACCTAAACCCTAAACAGTCTGCTATTAAACCGACAGCATGACAGGACCTAAACCCTAAACACTCTGCTACTGAACACACAGACAAACTCACTTTGTGAAAGCCAGTCACAAATTGCTCAAACCCCCCAAAACAGCTTTGTACCCCTTCCTAGAGCATGTCTACTCTACCCTGCTCTTCACTACTCTACCCTGCTTTACCCTACTCTACCCCAGTCTATCCTACCATAGTCTAGACTTGTCTGCTCTACTCTAATCTACCATAGTCTAGTCTACTCTGCCATAGTCTATTCTACTCTACACTACCCTGCTCTACTCTACCATAGTCTGGTCTAGTCTACCATAGTCTAGTCTACTCTACCATAGTCTAGTCTACTCTACCATAGTCTAGTCTACTCCACTCTGCTCTAGTCTACCCTACCATAGTCTACTCTACTCCACCCTGCTCTAGTCTACCGTACCATAGTCTAGTCTGCTCTAGTCTAGTCTGCTCTAGTCTAGTCTAGTCCACTCAGGTGAGTGTGCTTTAGTACCAAGAGGCTTCTCAACCAGTCTTCTCTGGCTGGCTGGCTGACTCTCTGGCTGGTTGACTCTCTGGCTGGTTGACTCTCTGGCTGGTTGACTCTCTGGCTGGCTGACTCTCTGGCTGGCTGGCTGACTCTGGCTGGCTGACTCTCTGGCTGGCTGACTCTCTGGCTGGCTGACTCTCTGGCTGGCTGGCTGACTCTCTGGCTGGCTGGCTGACTCTCTGCTGGCTGGCTGACTCTCTGGCTGGCTGACTCTCTGGCTGGCTGACTCTCTGGCTGGCTGACTCTCTGGCTGGCTGAATCTCTGGCTGGCTGGCTGACTCTCTGGCTGGATGGCTGACTCTCTGGCTGGCTGGCTGACTCTCTGGCTGGCTCTCTGGCTGCCTGGCTGAATGGGCACCACTCTACTCGGACACTTTAAAGACCACTCTGCCTCGCTGCATCAAATACATGAGTCTCTCTCTCCTTATCCTCTCCCTGTATTTATCTCTCATTCTTTGTCTTAGCTGTAACGTCTGACACTGTCCTCCTAACAGGTATAAAACACAGATCCTCTCAACATACAGCAGAGATGCAAGATAGTAAAACTGCTCTGCACAGACCATAGACGACACACACACACCATACGCAACACACACACACCAAACGCAGTACAAATGAACGTCATAAACAACACACACACACACCATACACAACACACACACCATACACAAAAGCACCCTGAATGGCAGCAGCGAGCCCCTGAATCAGAGATGGCTCCACTCACCTGTGCAATCTCATACAGCAGCTTATAGTGTTCCTCTCGTTTCTGTAAAGTGCACAGATTGCAGCCCATTCTAGTCGTCGTGGCAACGCCGGACGTCCAATCGTCCCCGAGCGACAGCAGCGGCAGTGGAACTGTACGGACGGGGTCACCCTCCAGACCAGTGCACCCGTTCTCATCAGTCACTCTGTACAGGGCACCACACACTCATTCACACACACAGTCGTAAACAAACCCACACAGTAGTTCACAGATAACCACAGAAAAGCTCCAGCTGGTAATACTAGAGAAATGCTCTTATAGAAGCACTGACTGTAATGGATACACTAGTAGCGATGGTGGTAGTAATAGTAACAGTTTCAGCATCTGCCGGTGCCTCTCTCCTCTCTCTCTCTCTCTCTCTCTCACACACACACACACCACACGCTGGAGTTGTGACTCCCGCTCTCCCGCTCACTGGGTAAGACACGCCCTCTTTTCCCTCTCAGCCTCGGTGCACATGACTACACAGAGAGCTGCTCATGAATAATGAGGTAGGGTGGTTTAATATTAACGAGGGGTGTGGTTAGGGGCCCATGGAAAGGTGGAAGGGGCGTATGGTACCCAGAGTGTTGGCTCATTAAGATCGAAGCACATTTACACAATGATGTTCCTTTGTGTGAGCAGCATTGGATTCACACCGCATTATACAGAGAGAGTGAGAGAGAAAGACAGGGAGAGAGGAGAGAAACAGAAACCGAGAGAGAGAGAGAGAAGTGAGAGAGAGGGGGAGAGGGACAGTCAGAGAGAGACAGTGAGAGAGAGACAGAGATAGAGAGAGAGAGAGGGGGGGGAGAAAGAGAGAGAGCGAGAGAGAGAGAGAGGGGGGGGGGGGGGGGGAGAGAAAGAGCTGCTAAGACCTGAGCACAGAGAGAGCGAGTAGTGAGAGCGTTAGTGAGGGCCATTGAATTGATCACAGAGAATAGCCTCATAGTTTGACTGGAAAACGTTTAACCAGAACGTCCTATTTGAAAAAGCCAATAATAAAAGAAAAATGTCAAGACAAATGACATTTACAACTATGACATTAGGAAGGATATACACTGAGCATACAAAACATTAGGAACCCCTGCTTTTCCCCTGACAGACTGACCAGGGGAATCCAGGTGAAAGCTATGATCCCTTATTGATGTCACTCGTTAAATCCACTTCAATCAGTGTAGATGAAGGGGAGGAGACAGGTTAAAGAAGGATTTTTAAGCCTTGAGACATGGATTGTGTATGTGTGCTATTCAGAGGGTGAAAAGACAAAAGATTAAAGTGTCTTTGAACAGGGTATGGTAGTAGGTGCCAGGCGTGCCGGTTTGAGTGTGTCAAGAACTGAAACTCTGATGGGTTTTCACGCTTCACAGTTTCCCCGTGTGTATCAAGAATGGTCCACCACCCAAAGGACATCCAGCCAACTTGACAAAACTGTGGGAAGCATTGGAGTCAACATGGGCCATCTCTGTGGAATGCTTTCGACACCTTGTAGAGTCCAATGAATTGATGCTGTTCTGAGGGCAACATAAACTACAGTAGCATACAGTATATGCTAAATGACAAATCGCAGATCTCAGAGACAGTTGTAGATGGCACTGATTGTTTTGCAATAAAAAGGTATGGATAAATTATTTTAGTGAATCTTTGTTTTCATTTCAACAACTTTCTACTTGAGACGTATTAACAACAAAAATCCACTGGGGTTGATTTACTTTATACTTTCTTGCTGCAAATATCTGATCCTGATTGCAAAATGTTTCACACATGATACCATCCCTAGGGTCTGGAAGGCGGCCGGCCCATATATTCCCCCTTCACAAAGGTGGTGACCTTGTTGCCCCATTTCAAAACTATTTTGCAAAAATTCTAGAATCCTTGGTAAATACTCAACTTTTTAACTACGAAATGTATTCTAAATTATTTTATTTGATTTATTTACCTTTATTTAACCAGGCAAGTCAGTTAAGAACACATTCTTATTTTCAATGACGGCCTGGGAACAGTGGGTTAACTGCCTGTTCAGGGGCAGAACGACAGATTTGTACCTTGTCAGCTCGGGGGTTTAAACTCGCAACCTTCCGGTTACTAGTCCAACGCTCTAACCACTAGGCTACCCTGCCGCCCCGGCAGTCAGGCTGTACACCAGTCAGGCTTTAAGACCAGGTTATAGTACCATCTCTGCTACTTCTTTGGTATTCAATTGTGTCTTGATTGTTTGGATAAGAAGAAACATTGTTTCAGCCCTTTTTATTGACCTGTCTAAAGTCCATACCTATTACTCATTCAGAGGCTTTCATAAATTGGACTGGACCAATCTGTGTGTAGCTGGTTTGAAAATGATTTAAATAACCCAGTGTGTATTAACTGATGGAGTTAAATCTGGATATAACAAAGGGTGTCCCACAGGGATCGATTCTTGGTCCGGTTCATTTGACTATTTTCATTAACAATATTGGTTTATCTGTAAAAATAAAAAAAATGTACTTTCACCTGTATGCAGATGAAACTGTGGTGTTAGCTATTGTCCCCACAGCTGGCTAGTTAAGAAAATTAAGAATTACAATAGGTTTATTCTATAGGAACAGGTCCTCTCTTTCGTTAAATAGCAGAAAACAAATAATTCAGTGAACATGCCTATATGAATGCAGCTGCCACTGTACTGGACACAGTTTATCACAGAGCACTGTGCTTTATTACGGGCGATAGGTTCAGTACACATTATTGCATTTTGTATCAGAAAGTAGGCTGACCTTCCTTGAAGTCCCCTCAACCTTGTTGTCTATAAAAGCCTTAATGTACGGGCTACCAAACCCTCTCATGTATAAACTTCCGCCATACCTTTACCTCATTAGTTAACCTATAGATGTACGGGCTACCAAACCCTCATGCATGGATCCCTTCACTCTGCACTGAGTTTTATAACAACTTACACGTGGAATGATCTAGAATACACTTTACAATTGGACGAATTGGTGCCTCTATGGCATTTCAGATGGTTGTTAGGGAACCTTTTTAACTGAAGAATGTGTCTGTGTTTTTACGATTGTTTTGCTTTTCGTGTATAGTTGTGTATTTTAATGTGTATATGAATGTGTAGTTTTATGTGTTTATTGTATTTTGATGTGTATTGTGGTGCTATCCAGGGTTCATCTGGAAAATAGACATTGGGCTCAGCACTGACTCCCTGTCAAAATAAAAGTTGAATAAAAAATATTTGTCAAAAAACCCAGGTAAATGGAAATACATGTTATTGCTTTACAATCTAAGACAGATACAATTTTTTTTCATGTTTGAGCAAATAAATGGTATGTTATAGCTACCAACGGAAAAATTTAATTATAATCATTTGAAACCCATCCCGCCGACATTGGAGACACGTGTTCCCATAATGGTGACTCCAAAGCAAATTGCCAATCAGGGAAGCTGGGGAAACTTGAAGAAGATGGATAAACCGCTGGCATCTCTCAAACCGCGATAATTACAAGACAATAGAGCCTGGTGCGGATATCAGCCATGGTAGCTTGGCGCTAACAGGAAGCTCGACTAACGAGCAGTAATTGTTAACAAATAGTGCCTCCTAGCCATCAGTGGGGTGTGTGTGTGTGTGCGCGCAGGCTTGTGTGTGTGTGCATGGCTATCAGCGTAGATGAGTAGTGCTCATCACCACCACACCCTCTGGGACTCCCTAATTTGATTTTCTGGGCTTTAATTTTACCTCCATAGCCTGGAGGCTTGCCAAACAGCTACCTACATCACACACAACCATTATGCTATGGTTAATACTATACCAACCCACCATCCCCCCTCTCTCTAAATCACCCCCTAAACACACACACACACACAACCCACCACTCCTCATCGTGAAGAATCTGACAGATAGTGAGAGAGCGAGTGAGAGCGAGAGAGAGACAGAGAGACAGACAGACAGAGAGATAGATGGATGGGATAGGGAGAGAAAGAGAGAGAGAGACAGGTAGATAGAGATAGAGAGATAGATGGATGGGATAGGGAGAGAAAGAGAGAGAGACAGGTAGATAGAGAGATAGATGGATGGGATAGGGAGAGAAAGAGAGAGAGACAGGTAGATAGAGATAGAGAGATAGATGGATGGGATAGGGAGAGACAGGTAGATAGAGAGATAGATGGATGGGATAGGGAGAGAAAGAGAGAGAGACAGGTAGATAGAGATAGAGAGATAGATGGATGGGATAGGGAGAGACAGGTAGATAGAGAGATAGATGGATGGGATAGGGAGAGAAAGAGAGAGAGACAGGTAGATAGAGAGATAGATGGATGGGATAGGGAGAGAAAGAGAGAGAGACGGGTAGATAGAGAGATAGATGGATGGGATAGGGAGAGAAAGAGAGAGAGACAGGTAGATAGAGAGAGAGATAGATGGATGGGATAGGGCGAGAAAGAGAGAGAGACAGGTAGATAGAGATAGAGAGATAGATGGATGGGATAGGGAGAGAAAGAGAGAGAGACAGGTAGATAGAGATAGAGAGATAGATGGATGGGATAGGGAGAGAAAGAGAGAGAGACAGGTAGATAGAGATAGATAGAGAGATAGATGGATGGGATAGGGCGAGAAAGAGAGAGAGACAGGTAGATAGAGATAGAGAGATAGATGGATGGGATAGGGAGAGACAGGTAGATAGAGAGATAGATGGATGGGATAGGGAGAGAAAGAGAGAGAGACAGGTAGATAGAGAGATAGATGGATGGGATAGGGAGAGAAAGAGAGAGAGACGGGTAGATAGAGAGATAGATGGATGGGATAGGGAGAGAAAGAGAGAGAGACAGGTAGATAGAGATAGAGAGATAGATGGATGGGATAGGGTGAGAAAGAGAGAGAGACAGGTAGATAGAGATAGAGAGATAGATGGATGGGATAGGGAGAGAAAGAGAGAGAGACAGGTAGATAGAGATAGATAGAGAGATAGATGGATGGGATAGGGAGAGAAAGAGAGAGAGAGACAGGTAGATAGAGATAGAGAGATAGATGGATGGGATAGGGAGAGACAGGTAGATAGAGAGATAGATGGATGGGATAGGGAGAGAAAGAGAGAGAGACAGGTAGATAGAGAGATAGATGGATGGGATAGGGAGAGAAAGAGAGAGAGACGGGTAGATAGAGAGATAGATGGATGGGATAGGGAGAGAAAGAGAGAGAGACAGGTAGATAGAGAGAGAGATAGATGGATGGGATAGGGCGAGAAAGAGAGAGAGACAGGTAGATAGAGATAGAGAGATAGATGGATGGGATAGGGAGAGAAAGAGAGAGAGACAGGTAGATAGAGATAGAGAGATAGATGGATGGGATAGGGAGAGAAAGAGAGAGAGACAGGTAGATAGAGATAGATAGAGAGATAGATGGATGGGATAGGGCGAGAAAGAGAGAGAGACAGGTAGATAGAGATAGAGAGATAGATGGATGGGATAGGGAGAGACAGGTAGATAGAGAGATAGATGGATGGGATAGGGAGAGAAAGAGAGAGAGACAGGTAGATAGAGAGATAGATGGATGGGATAGGGAGAGAAAGAGAGAGAGACGGGTAGATAGAGAGATAGATGGATGGGATAGGGAGAGAAAGAGAGAGAGACAGGTAGATAGAGATAGAGAGATAGATGGATGGGATAGGGTGAGAAAGAGAGAGAGACAGGTAGATAGAGATAGAGAGATAGATGGATGGGATAGGGAGAGAAAGAGAGAGAGACAGGTAGATAGAGATAGAGAGATAGATGGATTGGATAGGGAGAGAAAGAGAGAGAGACAGGTAGATAGAGATAGATAGAGAGATAGATGGATGGGATAGGGAGAGAAAGAGAGAGAGAGACAGGTAGATAGAGATAGAGAGATCGAGAGAATGCAGTAGCCTTTTTGCGGTTGCCTGGCAATACCAAATCCACAAAGAACTATTCACTAAAGTGTCAATTTGACATTAAAATTGTTGTGAGCAAGATGGACCAGGGAGAGCAGGGGAGGGGGATACAATGACGTTGTTTGGAGGACAGGGCACTGAGTCCACAGTAGCTGTTACAATGAGCTACTCAACATAGGAGTGAGACCGAGTGTATACTAAACAGTGGACTGTTCTTTAAGTTGGAATAAAAACAGGAAACCAATGTGTTCTAGAATGTGTCCATTGCATTCAGAATGTTCCTGACAATGACCACCATAAGACCAACATTTACCTTTCCACATCCAAAAGTGCATCTTCAAAACAACCTTACTCAGGGAACATCTATGGTTGTCCAACATGTCGTGATGCAGTGGTCAGTGTCCCATTAAGGTTAAGATGCCCATTGGTCAGCCTAATGTTCCCTCTCAACAGCTCTGATACACTATAACCTCTGCCTGCAGTCAGTGTTTTCCACACACGTTACAAGCAGTCAGCTATAGTATAGTCAGTGTTTTCCACACACGTTACAAGCAGTCAGCTATAGTATAGTCAGTGTTTTCCACACACGTTACAAGCAGTCAGCTATAGTATAGTCAGTGTTTTCCACACACGTTACAAGCAGTCAGCTATAGTATAGTCAGTGTTTTCCACACACGTTTCAAGCCGTACAAGTGTGTTCCCGTCTGTCTTTCAGTGAAATTTCCTGTCAAAACCAATCAGTGGTTGACTGTCGGCCAGTTCTATTGGTGTGATTCCTCTCTTACCAGGCGGTCCAAAAACAACAGGAAAAAACAGGTAGAAATTGCAGGAGGTCTTTTCAAACAGCTCTTACACAAAAAAAAAGGCATTATCATCATTTTCCCAGTATTATTCCAACCTCATAGTGTGGAAATACAACGTGCAGAACTGCATCTCGGAACGCACTACTCATCAGTGCTCGTCACAGATGGTCTATTGGAGCAGACGACCACACCGATCAACACCGGGTTCCAATCCCATCAGTTAAAAACAAGAAGAATCGGCTCCAGTGGGCACGCGATCACCAACACTGGACATTTGAGGAGTGGAAAAACATTACCTGGTCCGACGAATCCTGGTTCCTGTTATGTCATATTGATGGCAGAGTCAGGATTTAGCGTAAGCAACATGAGTCTATGGACCCATCCTGCCTGGTGTCAACAGTACAGGCTGTTGGCGGTGTTGTAACGGTGTGGGGAATGTTATTGGTCACATACACACGGTTAGCAGATGTTATTGGTCACATACACAGGGTTAGCAGATGTTATTGGTCACATACACACGGTTAGCAGATGTTATTGGTCACATACACACGGTTAGCAGATGTTATTGGTCACATACACACGGCTAGCAGATGTTATTGGTCACATACACACGGCTAGCAGATGTTATTGGTCACAAACACACGGTTAGCAGATGTTATTGGTCACATACACACGGTTAGCAGATGTTAATGCGAGTGTAGCAAAATCCTTGTGCTTCTAGTTCCAACAGTGCAGTAATAGCTAACAAGTAGGTGTGCTGGAGGGCAGGAAGTTTGCCCCCGGTGTGCATTGTGCAGACCGCACCACCCTCTGGAGAGCCTTGCGGTTGTGGGCGGAGCAGTTGTTGTACCAGGCGGGGATACAGCCCGACAGGATACTCTCGATTGTGCATCTGTAAAAGTATGTCAGGGTTTTGGTTGACAAGCCAAATTTCTTACGCCTCCTGAAGTCCATCCACCCATACTGTCTGTGTGGGTGGACCATTTCAGTTTGTCTGTGATGTGTACGCACAGGAACTTCAAATTTTCCACCTTCTCCACTGCTGTCCCTTCAATATGGATAGGGGGCAGCTACCTCTGCTGTTTCCTGAAGTCCACGATCATCTCCTTTGTTTTCTTGACGTTGAGTGAGAGGTTGTTTTCCTGACACCACACTCCGAGTGCCCTCACCTCCTCCCTGTAGGCCGTCTCGTCGTTGTTGGTGATCAAGCCCACTAGTGTTGTCTGCAAACTTAATGATGCATAGCGACACTGTCGTGAGTGAGTGTTAAGGGTCAGCGAAGGTATTGTTTCCTACCTTCACCACCTGGGTGTGGCCCTTCAGAAAGTCCAGGACCCAGTTGCACAGGGAGGAGTTGAGACCCAGAGCCACCAGTTTGATGATGAGCTTGGAGGGTACTATGGTGTTGAATGCTGAGCTGTAATCAATGAACAGCATTCTAACATAGGTATTATGAGAGCAGTGTGCAGTGTGATGGCGATTGCATCATCTGTGGACCTATTGGGGCGGTATGCAAACTGAAGTGGGTCTAGGGTGGCTGGTAAGGTGGCGGTGATATGATCCTTGGCTAGGCTCTCAAAGCACTTCATGATGACAGAAGTGAGTGCTATGGGGCGATAGTCATTCAGTTCAGTTATTTTTGCCTTGGGGTACAGGAACAATGAAAGAAATCTTGAAGGACATGGGGACAACAGACTGGGATAGGGAGTAATTAAATATGTTCGTAAACACACCAGCCAGCTGCTCTGTACATGCTCTGAGGACGCGACAAGGTATTGCGTCTGGGCCAGCAGCCTTGCGAGGGTTAACATGTTTAAATGTTTTACTCATCCACTGAGAAGGAGAGGGGGTACGCAGTCTTTGTTAGCGAGCCGCGACGGCGGCACTGTATTATCCTCAAAGCGTGCAAAGAAGCTATTTAGTTTGTCTGGAAGCGTGACTTTGGTATCCGTGACGTGGCTGTTTTTGATTTTGTAGTCGAGGATTTCCTGTAGACCCTGCCACATACGTCTCATGTCTGAGCCGTTGAATTGTGCCTCCACCTTGTCCCTGTACTGGCATTTTGCTTGTTTGATTGCCTTGCAGAGGGAATGACTACACTGTTTATATTCAGTCATATTCCCAGACATCTTTCCATGGTTAAATGCGGTGGATCGAGCTTTCAGTTTTCGCGAATGCCGCCATCCACGGTTTCTGGTTAGGGTAGGTTTAAATAGTCACAGTGGGTACGACATCTCCAATACACTTCTTTATAAACGCACTCACCGAGTCAGGGTATAGATTAGAGGTCGACCCGAATATGATTTTTCAATGCCGATACAACAATACTGAATGAACACTTATTTTAACTTAATATAATACATCAATAAAATCAATTTAGCCTCATGTAAATAATGAAACATGTTCAATTTGGTTTAAATAATGCAAAAACAAAGTGTTGGAGAAGAAAGTAAAAGTGCAATATGTGCTATGTAAGAAAGCTAACATTTCAGTTCCTTGCTCAGAACATGAGAACATATGAAAGCTGGTGGTTCATTTAACATGAGTCTTCAATATTCCCAGGTAAGAAGTTTTAGGTTGTAGTTATTATAGGAATTATAGGACTATTTCCCTCTATACCATTTGTATTTCATTAACCTTTGACTATTAGATGTTCTTATAGGCACTTTAGTATTGCCAGTAACAGTATAGCTTCCGTCCCTTCTCCTCGCTCCTCCCTGGGCTCGAACCAGCAACACAACAACAACAGCCACCATCGAAGCAGCGTTACCCATGCAGAGCAAGGGGAACAACTACTAGAAGGCTCAGAGCGAGTGACGTTTGAAACTCTATTAGTGCGCGCTAACTAGCTAGCCATTTCACTCCGGTAACACCAGACTCATCTCGGGAGTTGATAGGCTTGAAGTCATAAACAGCGCAATGCTTGAGGCACAAAGAAGAGCTGCTGGGAAAATGCAAAGAATGTGCTGTATGAATGAATGTTTATGCGCCTGCTTCTGCCTACCACCGCTCAGTCAGATACTTAGATACTTGTATGCTCAGTCAGATTATATGCAACGCAGGACACGCTAGATAATATCTAGTAATATCTTCAAACATGTGTAGTTAACTAGTGATTATGATTGATAGTTTTTTATAAGATAAGTTTAATGCTAGCTAGCAACTTACCTTGGCTTACTGCATTCGCGTAACAGGAAGTCTCCTTGTGGAGTGCAACAAGAGAGAGGCAGGTCGTTATTGCGTTGGACTAGTTAACTGTAAGGTTGCAAGATTGGATCCCCCGAGCTGACAAGGTGAAAATCTGTCGTTCTGCCCCTGAACGAGGCAGTTAACCCACTGTTCCTAGGCCGTCATTGAAAATAAGAATGTGGTCTTAACTGACTTGCCTAGTTAAATAGATTTTTTTTTTTTTAAATGGCAAAAATAAAGATTTCCGATTGTTATGAAAACGTGAAATCGGCCCTAATTAATCGGCCATTCCGATTAATCGGTCGACCTCTAATATAGATCAATGTCATTCTCTGAGGCTGACCGGAACATATTCCAGTTCAAAACAATCTTAGAGCGTGGCTTCCGAATGGTCAGACCAGCGTTGAATGGTTCTCGTCACTGGTACAACCTGTTTGAGTTTCTGCCTATGAGCCGGGACGAGCAAGATGGCGTCGTGGTTGGATTTGCCAAAGGGAGGAGGGAGGGCTTTGTATGCATCGCTGAAGTTAAAGTAGCAGTATACGAGAGTATTAGACCTACGTGTCGATATGCTGATCAAATGTTGTGCTAAGTTAGTTAGCATTGGCGTAAGTCCCTCTAACTTCCATCATACTGCACGGAGATACATAACAATGGAATCCACTCATCTGACTCTAGGGAAGTAACTAAAGGGCCTATCCCTTTAAACTACCTCTGGAGAACTTACTGTGTATAATCATTGCTCTCTATGCCTGTAATAAACTCTATGGAGGACGTGTTTCATTCCTCACCAGTGGTGCTAAGTACTTAAGTAAAAATACTTTAAAGTACTACTCAAGTCATTTTACTCAAGTATGACAATTGGGTACTTTCCCACCACTGGTTCTCACAGTTCATTGAGATTTGCTGAGAGGCTTCATTGCCAAAATCCCAAAATATCCCTTTAATGGCTATGGGTTTTAGGAAGATTATATTATCAATGAGTAAAATCCGTGAAACACATTCTCACAGTGCAAACGTGTATTTGTAGGACACCACTCTGTCCGTCCCGGGGTGTTTGTGTTGCTTTAAAACCTGTTGCGACTCTAGGGGCAGTATTTTCATTTTTGAAAAAAAAACGTTCCAGTTTTAAACAGGATATTTTGTCAGGACAAGATACTAGAATATGCATATAATTGACAGCTTTGGATAGAAAACACTCTAACGTTTCCAAAACTGTAAAGATATTGTCTGTGAGTATAACAGAACTGATGTTGCAGGCGAAAGCCTGAGAAAAATCTAATCCGGAAGTGCTCCAGGTTTTGAAAGCGCTGCGTTCCAATGAGTCTCTATTGAGCTGTGAATGTACCATCAACAAGCTTACGCTTTCTACGTATTCCCCAAGGCGTCTACAGCATTGTGACGTAGTTTTACGCATTTCTGTTGAAGAATAGCCGTAGGCGGCCACATTGCGTAATGGTGGCTCCGAGAGAGATTCTCGAATAAAATACAGAGGTTGCCATTACTCCAATCGGTCCTACTGAAAAACGAATTGTCCCAACGGATATATTATCAAATAGATATTAGAAAAACACCTTGAGGATTGATTATAAACAACGTTTGCAATGTTTCTGTCGATATTATGGAGCTAATTTGGAATATTTTTCATCGTTGTGGTGACCGCAATTTCCGGGCGATTTCTCAGCCAAACGTGAAGAACAAACGGAGCTATTTCGCCTACAAAAATAATCTTTTGGGAAAAAATGAACTTTGGCTATCTACCTGGGAGTCTCGTGAGTGAAAACATCTGAAGTTCAAAGGTAAACTATTTAATTTGATTGCTTTTCTGATTTGTGACAAGGTTGCCTGCTGCTAGCAAGGCATAATGCTATGCTAGGCTATCGATAAACTTACACAAATGCTTGTCTAGCTTTGGCTGTAAAGCATATTTTGAACATCTGAGATGACGGGGTGATTAACAAAAGGCTAAGCTGTGTCTCAATATATTTCATTTGTGATTTTCATGAATAGGAATATTTTCTAGGGATATTTATGTCCGTTGCGTTATGCTAATTAGTGTCAGGCGATGATTACGCTCCCGGATCCGGGATGGGGAGTCACAAGATTAATTAATAGAGATGACGAGAAATCGTCTGCAAATATCTATACAATTGTATGCAAGTTCATTGTATTGTCTACATATAACAATTACAATTTGCATTTGGAGGTTTAGCTAGTATGCAGTTAATCATGATATTGACTCCCAGTCAACAGTATTTCAGTCTAGTTTTCCATCCCTAGTGACCTTCCTACCTCTCCACTGTCCTTTCTCTAGCGTCCAGCAGTAGTTTATCACAGGGCTGCCCGACTTGAAAATAGGGTCCTTCATCGTCTTCCCAGTCCAAGTTAAAGGCCCCGTCACGCAGGGGCAAGGGAAAACCATTCGTTCTCCTGTGATGGGCCTACACGAGGTTTCTTCAATTCCATTTCTGACAAACTGATATTTGAGCCCCACATTACACCTGGAGGTACAACCTTCAGCCAAGTGTGGAATTAAGGTATACGGTCTGAGCTGTAAAATCACTCAAACACTCTCTATCACACAAATACAGGTGCAGAGGAACACATGCTTACACACCACACACACACACACCACACACCACATGCAGACAATCAAGCAAACACACACACACACACACACACATTTCTGATATGCAAGTCCTGACATTTTTCATAGTGACTAAGCTACCTAATGTGAGGCTCCATTTTGCCCTCTCCTCTCCTCAGCTCAGAGCCCTGGAGTTTCCATCCAACGTCCTCCAATAGAGATCATCAATAAGATGAGTTCCATTAACCTCAACACCTGGCCCAGCGGTGACAGTAAGCAGGTTAAATGTGTTAAAAGCATGCAATTACCAGAACGGCAAGCGGAGGAGGAACGCATGTGTACACACACACACACACAAAGAGCACTCCATGCTGTTGCAAACATAGAAATCAGAATCATTCTATGGATCTTGACAACAAACATGCAAACACAGGAGAGGAGTAAAAACTGGATGTTTTTCAGAGATAAATGGGAGGGCACACACACACACACACACACACACAGGTGGGGCTTCAAAGCCAGTGTGTGTCCAGATCGTCAATGGGAAGCCAACTAAAACATGTTTTTTCATTGACAATAAATAAAGAAATGCTTAAATCATTAATTCATGATACGTGGCCATGGATATATAGGATTTTTAAGGCTTGAGACATGGATTGTGTATGTGTGCCATTCAGAGACAGAATGGGCAATACAAAAGATTAAGTGCCTTGGAACGGTGTATGGTCGTAGGTGCCAGGCGCACCAGATTGAGTGAGTCAAGAACTGCAATGCTGCTGGGTTTTTACACACTACATACATTCCCGTGTATCAAGAATGGTCCACCACCCAAAGGACATCCAGCAAACTTGACACAACTGTGGGAAGCATTGGATTGAACATGGGCCAGCATCCCTGTGGAAATGCTTTCGACACCTTTCAGAGTCCAGGCCCCAACGAATGGAGGTTGTTCTGAGGGAAAAAGAGGATGCAACTCAATATTGATTAATGAATCAATCCATGTCTAGCTGCAACACCACCTCTGATTAACATCAATTAACTGCCAAGAGGAATATGAAGAGGCCCTGTTTTTATGCTAATGCTATCTGCTACTCCTACCACTGGCTTATAAAGAGCTTTATCTCTATTCTCTGTGATAGGATTATGTGTCAGTCATTCAGTCATTCAGTCAGTCAGTCAGAGGGAGGAAATCAGAAAGAGAGAAACAGAGCAAAAGAGAGAAAGAAAGAGAGAGAGTGAAAGAGTGAGAGAGAGCGAAAGAGAGCGAAAGAGAGAGAGCGAGAGAATGAGAGCGAAAGAGAGAGAGAGAGAGAAAGAGAGCGAAAGAGTGAGAGAGAGAGAAAGAGAGCGAAAGAGAGAGAGAGAGAGAGAGAAAGAGAGCGAAAGAGAGAGAAAGAGAGCGAAAGAGAGAGAGAGAGAGCGAGAGAAAGAGAGAGAGAGAAAGAGAGGGGAGAAGAGGAAATCAAACGGACAGTGCTGATTTTTCCCTCCACCTGTATGTGGGAAATGAAGCCTCAGCATTTGATGTCATCAGTAATATATCTGCCTGTGCTATCACTTAATTATCAAGAATGAGGCTGGGCTGAGATGGGGAGCGCAATCAGCTGCATTTAGATTTTGTGTTGCATGGTATGTTATATGACAGCAGACATAGATATGATGTGAAAGGACATCCAGTCAACTTGACACAACTGTGGGAAGCATTGCAGTCAACATGGGCCAGTATCCCTGTGGAACGCTTTCGCCAACTTGTAGAGTCCATGTCATAACGAACTGAGGCTGTTCTGAGGGCAAAGGAGGGGGGGTTGCGACTCAATATTAGGAAGGTTCCTTATGTTCGTAATGTTTTGTACGCTGAGTGTATAAAGCTCATAGTTAGCCAACCCCGGTGACAACGTTTATCATTTTGCATTTCGGTCAATCAACACAACGGGCATCTAATTCATGGCCTGTACAGATCATTTAGGTTCATCTCTATTTAAGTTTATCCTTCACATGTCTCTACATCGACACACTGGATGGTCAACAGTTTAATAACGGGTTAGGTGGCATTTGACCTCATGATTAATGTGTTAACCTCCAACCTAACCAGCCTATATGACTTTCAGGAAGTATAACACTGTGTTGTTAGTCCACAATGGATGGACAAGAATCTGTTCTGAGGAACATCACACACACACATTCTGAGGAACATCACACACATTCTGAGGAACATCACACACATTCTGAGGAACATCACACACACACATTCTGAGGAACATCACACACACACATTCTGAGGAAAATCACACCCCCCGCGCACACGCACACACACACACGGCAGGGTTCACCAAGCTTTCCCAGGTCTGTAGGAAGATTAATAAAAGTGCACATCAGACAGGAAACTCATGAAAGCTTCCTCTGTCTCTGTCAATGATGTGTACTATTTGGAGATGCCATGTTGCGACATGCTGTGTGAGGAGGCGTATGGTTAAGTCAGAAAGAAAATCTAAGACAAAGAAATGCCGGTGTATCCGATCAAGATTAGACTTTTTTTTTTTTTTTTTACCAGGTAAGTTGACTGAGAACACATTCTCATTTACAGCAACGGCCTGGGGAATAGTTACAGGGGAGAGGAGGGGATGAATGAGTCAACTGGAAGCTGGGGATGATTAGGTGGCCATGATGGTATGAGGGCCAGATTGGGAATGGAGTGGTGTAGTGTGGATGGAACCCTACCAAGTCTGCAGAGTGAAGGAGTCTACTGTCTATCTAACCTCCCTGTAGAGTGAAGGAGTCTACCATCTATATAACTTCCCTGCAGAGTGAAGGAGTCTACCATCTATCTAACTTCCCTGCAGAGTGAAGGAGATCTACCATCTATCTAACCCCCCTGTAGAGTGAAGGAGTCTACCATCTATCTAACCCCCCTGTAGAGTGAAGGAGTCTACCATCTATATAACCTCCCTGTAGAGTGAAGGAGATCTACCATCTATATAACCACCCTGTAGAGTGAAGGAGATCTACCATCTATATAACCTCCCTGTAGAGTGAAGGAGATCTACCATCTATATAACCACCCTGTAGAGTGAAGAAGATCTACCATCTATATAACCACCCTGTAGAGTGAAGGAGATCTACCATCTATATAACCTCCCTGTAGAGTGAAGGAGTCTACCATCTATCTAACCTCCCTGTAGAGTGAAGGAGATCTACCATCTATATAACCTCCCTGTAGAGTGAAGGAGATCTACCATCTATCTAACCACCCTGTAGAGTGAAGGAGATCTACCATCTATCTAACCTCCCTGTAGAGTGAAGGAGATCTACCATCTATATAACCACCCTGTAGAGTGAAGGAGATCTACCATCTATATAACCACCCTGTAGAGTGAAGGAGATCTACCATCTATCTAACCTCCCTGTAGAGTGAAGGAGATCTACCATCTATATAACCACCCTGTAGAGTGAAGGAGATCTACCATCTATCTAACCTCCCTGTAGAGTGAAGGAGATCTACCATCTATATAACCTCCCTGTAGAGTGAAGGAGATCTACCATCTATCTAACCTCCCTGTAGAGTGAAGGAGATCTACCATCTATATAACCTCCCTGTAGAGTGAAGGAGATCTACCATCTATATAACCACCCTGTAGAGTGAAGGAGATCTACCATCTATATAACCACCCTGTAGAGTGAAGGAGTCTACCATCTATATAACCTCCCTGTAGAGTGAAGGAGATCTACCATCTATATAACCACCCTGTATAACCACCCATTTTAATTCCAAACTACAACATTTCAGACAAGATATAACTGCCAAAGGGGGCGGTGTTGCAATCTACTGCAAAGATAGCCTGCAGAGTTCTGTCCTACTATCCAGGTCTGTACCCAAACAATTTGAACTTCTACTTTTAAAAATCCACCTCTCTAAAAACAAGTCTCTCACCGTTGCCGCCTGCTATAGACCACCCTCTGCCCCCAGCTGTGCTCTGGACACCATATGTGAACTGATTGCCCCCCATCTATCTTCAGAGTTCGTGCTGCTAGGCGACCTAAACTTGAACATGCTTAACACCCCAGCCATCCTACAATCTAAACTTGATGCCCTCAATCTCACACAAATTATCAATGAACCTACCAGGTACCTCCCCAAAGCCTTAAACACGGGCACCCTCATAGATATCATCATAACCAACTTCCCCTCTAAATACACCTCTGCTGTCTTCAACCAAGATCTCAGCGATCACTGCCTCATTGCCTGCATCCGTAATAGGTCAGCGGTCAAACGACCTCCACTCATCACTGTAAAACGCTCCCTGAAACACTTCTGCGAGCAGGCCTTTCTAATCGACCTGGCCGGGGTATCCTGGAAGGATATTGATCTCATCCCGTCAGTAGAGGATGCCTGGATATTTTTTTTAAATGCCTTCCTAACCATCTTAAATAAACATGCCCCATTCAAGAAATTTAGAACCAGGAACAGATATAGCCCTTGGTTCTCCCCAGACCTGACTGCCGTTAACCAACACAAAAACATCCTATGGCGTTCTGCATTAGCATCGAACAGCCCCCGTGATATGCAGCTGTTCAGGGAAGCTAGAAACCATTATACACAGGCAGTTAGAAAAGCCAAGGCTAGCTTTTTCAAGCAGAAATTTGCTTCCTGCAACACTAACTCAAAAAAGTTCTGGGACACTGTAAAGCCCATGGAGAATAAGAACACCTCCTCCCAGCTGCCCACTGCACTGAAGATAGGAAACACTGTCACCACTGATAAATCCACCATAATTGAGAATTTCAATAAGCATTTTTCTACGGCTGGCCATGCTTTCCACCTGGCTACTCCTACCCCGGACAACAGCACTGCACCCCCAACAGCAACTCGCCCAAGCCTTCCCCATTTCTCCTTCTCCCAAATCCATTCAGCTGATGTTCTGAAAGAGCTGCAAAATCTGGACCCCTACAAATCACCCGGGCTAGACAATCTGGACCCTTTCTTTCTAAAATTATCTGCAGAAATTGTTGCCACCCCTATTACTAGCCTGTTCAACCTCTCTTTCGTGTCGTCTGAGATTCCCAAAGATTGGAAAGCAGCTGCGGTCATCCCCCTCTTCAAAGGGGGGGACACTCTTGACCCAAACTGCTACAGACCTATATCTATCCTACCGTGCCTTTCTAAGGTCTTCGAAAGCCAAGTCAACAAACAGATTACCGACCATTTCGAATCTCACCATACCTTCTCTGCTATGCAATCTGGTTTCAGAGCTGGTCATGGGTGCACCTCAGCCACGCTCAAGGTCCTAAACGATATCTTAACCGCCATCGATAAGAAACATTACTGTGCAGCCGTATTCATTGATCTGGCCAAGGCTTTCGACTCTGTCAATCACCATATCCTCATCGGCAGACTCGACAGCCTTGGTTTCTCAAATGATTGCCTCGCCTGGTTCACCAACTACTTCTCTGATAGAGTTCAGTGTGTCAAATCGGAGGGTCTGCTGTCCGGACCTCTGGCAGTCTCTATGGGGGTGCCACAGGGTTCAATTCTTGGACCGACTCTCTTCTCTGTATACATCAATGAGGTCGCTCTTGCTGCTGGTGAGTCCCTGATCCACCTCTACGCAGACGACACCATTCTGTATACTTCCGGCCCTTCTTTGGACACTGTGTTAACAACCCTCCAGGCAAGCTTCAATGCCATACAACTCTCCTTCCGTGGCCTCCAATTGCTCTTAAATACAAGTAAAACTAAATGCATGCTCTTCAACCGATCGCTACCTGCACCTACCCGCCTGTCCAACATCACTACTCTGGACGGCTCTGACTTAGAATACGTGGACAACTACAAATACTTAGGTGTCTGGTTAGACTGTAAACTCTCCTTCCAGACCCATATCAAACATCTCCAATCCAAAGTTAAATCTAGAATTGGCTTCCTATTTCGCAACAAAGCATCC